>NC_041386.1:313958980-313968977 GCF_002162155.2 Triticum dicoccoides | reverse complement strand
AACAATAACAACAGAAGCGTGACAACTCAATCTGATCGTAATCTGTCAATTGGTTTCTCTCTCGAACATTGTGTCTCTGTGCCTCGCTCAGTAGCCCCCTCGATATGTAGACTTCTCTCGTGCGCACAGCTGTAGTGACGATGACGCTAAACCCAGTGTGCCTCATTTTTACCGGCCTCATGTGATAGTTTTCACCTTGTTTTCTGTTAATTAACAAGGCAACCTTTTCTTTGTTACTACTAGTGAATCCGAAATTATTCAGGGCAGACATAAAATATATCACTTCAACCCAATTATCGCAGTAACTATTTTAAAAGAAACTAGCTAGATGCCCGTGCGTTGCACGGAACATCAAGATGCATTTGTATGAGTAGTTTATCTTGTGAGAGAAAAGGATGAACGAGGGAAGGTGATGAGGACATGACTACCTTAGATACGACCAAAAATATTGCATACATGCATATTTGTCAGGTGATTTCCAATGCAAACTATTCAATAATCTATTTATGTTATCCAGAACAAAAATACTTCACACACTTTTGTGTTTTGTCTAATTGCAGGTGTATGGGACATTTGTACAATCCACATATGAAGACAAGGGAAAAGGAGAAGTTTAGGTTGTGTTCAAAAAGTCCTCTCACGTCACTTTTGGGCCAAGAGAAGATAGAGTCCAAGTCTCTCACGTTCTGGATTCAGATTCGGACTGCACAGACATACCTGACTCAAAACACCAACGACTTTTTCATACGGACTCTGAATTGGGTGATTCTTTTTTTGTTGGAAACTAGATTTCGTGCTCTTTCCAACCCAATTGGATTCACCTTCAAATTCGTCTGGAGCGTTGAGTTACGGACGAAACAATCTGACGTTGCAGCAAAATCCGAGTCAAACTACAAGCCCAAAGGTGTTGCATCACCTCCATTTGGGCCCATGAGCCTTGTACGACTTAGGGTTAGTTTTAGGCTGCCTTGGGACGTCCTCCCACCTCCTTGGCCGCCACCCCTTGCTCCTATATAAGTAGATCCATCTAGTAGCTTTTTCCTTGGGATTTGTTTAGTTAAAAGTTAGCCATTGCAACTTCGTGTACTTCGTTTGTGTCCAACGACCAGACCAAGACCGCTTCCGGATCCACACCATTATCAATACTTCATATATATTTGCAATATTCAGATTGCTTTATCATATTCTTGCTCGTTCTTCGATTGCTTGCAGGAATAGACCTTCGTGGTCAGGCTGACCGTGCTTCCAGCATCGTCAGTAACCTCAGGAGATTGGTTTAGCGGTTGCTAAGGCGCAACATCGTGCACGTTTGTAGTCGGATCGTCAAAGTCATCTCCACCAAATCGATAGTTATCATCTCATCGAAAGATCGGGACCCTCGCCTCTATCAAGTGGTATCAGTTTTCAGGTTGCTCGGTGAGAATTTCCAGTTTTCCTAGATTAGATTTATTTTCTTACCTATTGTCCAAGAAAAAGCCACAAAAAAGAGTTAGATCTATTCATCCTTGGTCCAAGCCAGTCTGAGCCTTTGCAATTTTCTTTTCATTGCTTGCATAGTTGAATTATCGGTTGCATCATCGTGTCGAGTTGCTGGTCTTAGTGTCTAGTTCGTTTAGAGTTTCGAGTTCTGTTCACATTAGTCACGCCACCGCTGCATCATTATCTCTTTCGCTGTCCACCACCCATCCATCAATTTCCACCACGTGCTACCCACCATTCATTGTCATAATAATAGTTGAGATCGTTCACATCTTCACTTGATCCAATCTGCATCTTATCTAGTTTGTTTTGGAAAGAGGGAGAAAAAAAGAGAGAAAAAATGAGAGAAAAAAAAGGAGAAAAAAAAGTCAGAGAAAAAAAGGAGAGAAAGAAAAAAAAAGTGTGAGGAAAAAAAAGAGAGAAGAAAAAAAAACAAAAAATCGGCACAAACTTTTTCAGAGGAAAGTTGGAGACAAAGTTGTTGATATATCCTGCTTGGCTGTTGTTTCACCTCATTATCTTTACTGCCGTTGTGATATTCACTTATATCTTGCTGTCCAGAGCTACTTAGTATCCTTCATTGATGCTAGTTGTGCTACGACGTGACCTCATTAGTGTTCTAGGCTCGCGTCTCTAGTTCGGTCTAGCCTAGGACCAGCACAGTACCGTCGTTGAGCGTTTATTCAACATCGCATCTCTGAATTGATTATTGCTAATCTTTTGCTACCATATATAGCCAACCCAGCTCCACAAATTTCTACACCGTGTATACGTACGTTCCCCTGGCAATCGCTTTACACAATCTTCAGAGTTATTTGACACCGCTGGTTGCCTGTCACCACCTGCTGCTTGGTAAGAACTTGTAAGATATTGATATTTGCTTTACTGTGAGCGCTTTACCACCACACCCTAGTAGTTCATAGGAACATTATTCTTGAATTTTGTTTCTTGTTTCTACTAATCATGACAGGTTCCGAAGATAGAAGTTCTTGGACGACGGACACATCTTCACCATCACGAGAGTTGGGACAACACACACAAGCACATAGTCAGGTTATCTTTTTACCGTCATTTGAGGGTAGATTTAATCCTACTACTTATCTAGCTTGGGAGCTTGAAGTAGAACAAGTTTTTAGTCACCATGACTTTTCTGAACTTGAGCGAGTGCAAGCAGCCACTAGAGCATTTACTGATTTTGCTTCTGTTTGGTGGAGTGTACATTGTAAGAAAAACATTGATAACCAACCCACAACTTGGAAAGTTTTGAAAGCTGTAATGAGACAACAATTTTTCCCTCCTTATTATCGTCGTGAATTGCTTCGCAAATTTGAACAATTTAAACAAGGCAACAACACTTCTCATGCTTACTACCAAGAGTTCAAATCTTATATGCATCATTGTGACATAGAAGAATCTAAGAATGATACAATGAATATATTTTTTGGTGGTTTGAACCATGATATTCAGACAAGATTTCAGTATATTCCTCGTTGCATTACTGGTATGTATGTCCGTGCTTGTACCTTTGAGAGACAGATACAGGAGGATGCATTGGGTGACTACAACAACTACTATTCCAGTTCATGCTCACCACCGCCGGTTGGTTACTCCATTAATGCACCTACTAGAGCAGCCCCACCTCGGATTGTGAGCGCAATATCATCTCAAGAGTATGGTACATTGTCAACGTCCGTACCTACATCAGCTACATCTCTACGAGGTAACAGTAAAGGTATTGATGATATAACTTCACATGAGAATGAAGCATGCCTAGTTAACTTGAATGCATCATGTGTTGAGTTACCTGTTGATTTGAGCACACCATCTATTTTAGAAACTCTTGTTACTGTCATGAATGCGTCATGTGATCAAACAACTGAAATATCAACAATTTTGAGTGCACCCATTGAATTAACTGTTGATGCAAAAGAATCAATGTTTAATCATTTTGATATGACCTCTAATCTTGATGATGATTCTGTGCCCAATGACTTATTGCATGTTTGCTTATTTAAGCATGTTGTAGCATGTAAATTTGATGCAAGTAAGGTTTATTCATCGAAGTTAGGATGGTTTAATGATGAACATTGCCAATCTTTTAAAGAGAATAAGAGCTTCACTTATATGTGCAAACTGAGTTCCAATATTTTCATGCCTTCTACTTCTTGTGATAATTTTTTGGCTTTAGATTTTATGAACAATGAAAGTTACTCATGTATACATGTGACATATGTGCAAAAATCAAGGGAAGTTAAAATGAATGACATATACATATACAACATGTACACCTTGTCTCTTTTGTTAGCCACATTTCAGATTAAGCAATGCCGAGGACGGCTTTGTTTTCAAAAAGGGGAGGATGATGAGGACATGACTACCTTGGATATGACCAAAAATATTGCATATATGCATATTTGTTAGGTGATTTCTAATGCAAACTATTCAATAATCTATTTATGTTATCCAGAACAAAAATACTTCACACACTTTTGTGTTTTGTCTAATTGCAGGTGTATGGGACATTTGTACAATCCACATATGAAGACAAGGGAAAAGGAGAAGTTTAGGTTGTGTTCAAAAAGTCCTCTCACGTCACTTTTGGGCCAAGAGAAGATAGAGTCCAAGTCTCTCACGTTCTGGATTCAGATTCGGACTGCACAGACATACCTGACTCAAAACGCCAACGACTTTTTCATACGGACTCCGAATTGGGTGATTCTTTTTTTGTTGGAAACTAGATTTCGTGCTCTTTCCAACCCAATTGGATTCACCTTCAAATTCGTCCGGAGCGTTGAGTTACGGACGAAACAATCTGACATTGCAGCAAAATCCGAGTCAAACTACAAGCCCAAAGGTGTTGCATCACCTCCATTTGGGCCCATGAGCCTTGTACGACTTAGGGTTAGTTTTAGGCTGCCTTGGAACGTCCTCCTACCTCCTTGGCCGCCACCCCTTGCTCCTATATAAGTAGATCCATCTAGTAGCTTTTTCCTTGGGATTTGTTTAGTTAAAAGTTAGCCATTGCAACTTCGTGTACTTCGTTTGTGTCCAACGACCAGACCAAGACCGCTTCCGGATCCACACCATTATCAATACTTCATATATATTTGCAATATTCAGATTGCTTTATCATATTCTTGCTCGTTCTTCGATTGCTTGCAGGAATAGACCTTCGTGGTCAGGCTGACCGTGCTTCCAGCATCGTCAGTAACCTCAGGAGATTGGTTTAGCGGTTGCTAAGGCGCAACATCGTGCATGTTTCTAGTCGGATCGTCAAAGTCATCTCCACCAAATCGATAGTTATCATCTCATCGAAAGATCGGGACCCTCGCCTCTATTAAGTGGTATCAGTTTTCAGGTTGCTCGGTGAGAATTTCCAGTTTTCCTAGATTAGATTTATTTTCTTACCTATTGTCCAAGAAAAAGCCACAAAAAAGAGTTAGATCTATTCATCCTTGGTCCAAGCTAGTCTGAGCCTTTGCAATTTTCTTTTCATTGCTTGCATAGTTGAATTATCGGTTGCATCGTCGTGTCGAGTTGCTGGTCTTAGTGTCTAGTTCGTTTAGAGTTTCGAGTTCTGTTCACATTAGTCACGCCTCCGCTGCATCATTATCTCTTCCACTGTCCACCACCCATCCATCAATTTCCACCACGTGCTACCCACCATTCATTGTCATAATAATAGTTGAGATCGTTCACATCTTCACTTGATCCAATCTGCATCTTATCTAGTTTGTTTTGGAAAGAGGGAGAAAAAAAGAGAGAAAAAAAAGGAGAAAAAAAGTCAGAGAAAAAAAGGAGAGAAAGAAAAAAAAGTGTGAGGAAAAAAAAGAGAGAAGAAACAAAAACAAAAAATCGGCAAAACTTTAAGTTGGAGACAAAGTTGTTGATATATCCAGCTTGGTTGTTGTTTCACCTCATTATCTTTACTGCCGTTGTGATATTCACTTATATCTTGCTGTCCAGAGCTACTTAGTATCCTTCATTGATGCTAGTTGTGCTACGACGTGACCTCATTAGTGTTCTAGGCTCGCGTCTCTAGTTCGGTCCAGCCTAGGACCAGCACAGTACCGTCGTTGAGCATTTATTCAACATCGCATCTCTGAATTGATTATTGCTAATCTTTTGCTACCATATATAGCCAACCCAGCTCCACAAATTTCTACACCGTGTATACGTACGTTCCCCTGGCAATCGCTTTACACAATCTTCAGAGTTATTTGACACCGCTGGTTGCCTGTCACCACCTGCTGCTTGGTAAGAACTTGTAAGATATTGATATTTCCTTTACTGTGAGCGCTTTACCACCACACCCTAGTAGTTCATAGGAACATTATTCTTGAATTTTGTTTCTTGTTTCTACTAATCATGACAGGTTCCGAAGATAGAAGTTCTTGGACGACGGACACATCTTCACCATCACGAGAGTTGGGACAACACACACAAGCACATAGTCAGGTTATCTTTTTACCGTCATTTGAGGGTAGATTTAATCCTACTACTTATCTAGCTTGGGAGCTTGAAGTAGAACAAGTTTTTAGTCACCATGACTTTTCTGAACTTGAGCGAGTGCAAGCAGCCACTAGAGCATTTACTGATTTTGCTTCTGTTTGGTGGAGTGTACATTGTAAGAAAAACATTGATAACCAACCCACAACTTGGAAAGTTTTGAAAGCTGTAATGAGACAACAATTTTTCCCTCCTTATTATCGTCGTGAATTGCTTCGCAAATTTGAACAATTTAAACAAGGCAACAACACTTCTCATGCTTACTACCAAGAGTTCAAATCTTATATGCATCATTGTGACATAGAAGAATCTGAGAATGATACAATGAATAGATTTTTTGGTGGTTTGAACCATGATATTCAGACAAGATTTCAGTATATTCCTCGTTGCATTACTGGTATGTATGTCCGTGCTTGTACCTTTGAGAGACAGATACAGGAGGATGCATTGGGTGACTACAACAACTACTATTCCAGTTCATGCTCACCACCGCCGGTTGGTTACTCCACTAATGCACCTACTAGAGCAGCCCCACCTCGGATTGTGAGCGCAATATCATCTCAAGAGTATGGTACATTGTCAACGTCCGTACCTACATCAGCTACATCTCTACGAGGTAACAGTAAAGGTATTGATGATATAACTTCACATGAGAATGAAGCATGCCTAGTTAACTTGAATGCATCATGTGTTGAGTTACCTGTTGATTTGAGCACACCATCTATTTTAGAGACTCTTGTTACTGTCATGAATGCGTCATGTGATCAAACAACTGAAATATCAACAATTTTGAGTGCACCCATTGAATTAACTGTTGATGCAAAAGAATCAATGTTTAATCATTTTGATATGACCTCTAATCTTGATGATGATTCTGTGCCCAATGACTTATTGCATGTTTGCTTATTTAAGCATGTTGTAGCATGTAAATTTGATGCAAGTAAGGTTTATTCATCGAAGTTAGGATGGTTTAATGATGAACATTGCCAATCTTTTAAAGAGAATAAGAGCTTCACTTATATGTGCAAACTGAGTTCCAATATTTTCATGCCTTCTACTTCTTGTGATAATTTTTTGGCTTTAGATTTTATGAACAATGAAAGTTACTCATGTATACATGTGACATATGTGCAAAAATCAAGGGAAGTTAAAATGAATGACATATACATATACAACATGTACACCTTGTCTCTTTTGTTAGCCACATTTCAGATTAAGCAATGCCGAGGACGGCTTTGTTTTCAAAAAGGGGAGGATGATGAGGACATGACTACCTTGGATATGACCAAAAATATTGCATACATGCATATTTGTTAGGTGATTTCTAATGCAAACTATTCAATAATTTATTTATGTTATCCAGAACAAAAATACTTCACACACTTTTGTGTTTTGTCTAATTGCAGGTGTATGGGACATTTGTACAATCCACATATGAAGACAAGGGAAAAGGAGAAGTTTAGGTTGTGTTCAAAAAGTCCTCTCACGTCACTTTTGGGTCAAGAGAAGATAGAGTCCAAGTCTCTCACGTTCTGGATTCAGATTCGGACTGCACAGACATACCTGACTCAAAACGCCAACGACTTTTTCATACGGACTCCGAATTGGGTGATTCTTTTTTTGTTGGAAACTAGATTTCGTGCTCTTTCCAACCCAATTGGATTCACCTTCAAATTCGTCCGGAGCGTTGAGTTACGGACGAAACAATCTGACGTTGCATTAAAATCCGAGTCAAACTACAAGCCCAAAGGTGTTGCATCACCTCCATTTGGGCCCATGAGCCTTGTACGACTTAGGGTTAGTTTTAGGCTGCCTTGGAACGTCCTCCTACCTCCTTGGCCACCACCCCTTGCTCCTATATAAGTAGATCCATCTAGTAGCTTTTTCCTTGGGATTTGTTTAGTTAAAAGTTAGCCATTGCAACTTCGTGTACTTCGTTTGTGTCCAACGACCAGACCAAGACCGCTTCCGGATCCACACCATTATCAATACTTCATATATATTTGCAATATTCAGATTGCTTTATCATATTCTTGCTCGTTCTTCGATTGCTTGCAGGAATAGACCTTCGTGGTCAGGCTGACCGTGCTTCCAGCATCGTCAGTAACCTCAGGAGATTGGTTTAGCGGTTGCTAAGGCGCAACATCGTGCATGTTTCTAGTCGGATCGTCAAAGTCATCTCCACCAAATCGATAGTTATCATCTCATCGAAAGATCGGGACCCTCGCCTCTATTAAGTGGTATCAGTTTTCAGGTTGCTCGGTGAGAATTTCCAGTTTTCCTAGATTAGATTTATTTTCTTACCTATTGTCCAAGAAAAAGCCACAAAAAAGAGTTAGATCTATTCATCCTTGGTCCAAGCTAGTCTGAGCCTTTGCAATTTTCTTTTCATTGCTTGCATAGTTGAATTATCGGTTGCATCGTCGTGTCGAGTTGCTGGTCTTAGTGTCTAGTTCGTTTAGAGTTTCGAGTTCTGTTCACATTAGTCACGCCACCGCTGCATCATTATCTCTTCCGCTGTCCACCACCCATCCATCAATTTCCACCACGTGCTACCCACCATTCATTGTCATAATAATAGTTGAGATCGTTCACATCTTCACTTGATCCAATCTGCATCTTATCTAGTTTGTTTTGGAAAGAGGGAGAAAAAAAGGAGAAAAAAAAGGAGAAAAAAAAGTCAGAGAAAAAAAGGAGAGAAAGAAAAAAAAAGTGTGAGGAAAAAAAAGAGAGAAGAAAAAAAAACAAAAAATCGGCAAAACTTTAAGTTGGAGACAAAGTTGTTGATATATCCAGCTTGGTTGTTGTTTCACCTCATTATCTTTACTGCCGTTGTGATATTCACTTATATCTTGCTGTCCAGAGCTACTTAGTATCCTTCATTGATGCTAGTTGTGCTACGACGTGACCTCATTAGTGTTCTAGGCTCGCGTCTCTAGTTCGGTCTAGCCTAGGACCAGCACAGTACCGTCGTTGAGCGTTTATTCAACATCGCATCTCTGAATTGATTATTGCTAATCTTTTGCTACCATATATAGCCAACCCAGCTCCACAAATTTCTACACCGTGTATACGTACGTTCCCCTGGCAATCGCTTTACACAATCTTCAGAGTTATTTGACACCGCTGGTTGCCTGTCACCACCTGCTGCTTGGTAAGAACTTGTAAGATATTGATATTTGCTTTACTGTGAGCGCTTTACCACCACACCCTAGTAGTTCATAGGAACATTATTCTTGAATTTTGTTTCTTGTTTCTACTAATCATGACAGGTTCCGAAGATAGAAGTTCTTGGACGACGGACACATCTTCACCATCACGAGAGTTGGGACAACACACACAAGCACATAGTCAGGTTATCTTTTTACCGTCATTTGAGGGTAGATTTAATCCTACTACTTATCTAGCTTGGGAGCTTGAAGTAGAACAAGTTTTTAGTCACCATGACTTTTCTGAACTTGAGCGAGTGCAAGCAGCCACTAGAGCATTTACTGATTTTGCTTCTGTTTGGTGGAGTGTACATTGTAAGAAAAACATTGATAACCAACCCACAACTTGGAAAGTTTTGAAAGCTGTAATGAGACAACAATTTTTCCCTCCTTATTATCGTCGTGAATTGCTTCGCAAATTTGAACAATTTAAACAAGGCAACAACACTTCTCATGCTTACTACCAAGAGTTCAAATCTTATATGCATCATTGTGACATAGAAGAATCTGAGAATGATACAATGAATAGATTTTTTGGTGGTTTGAACCATGATATTCAGACAAGATTTCAGTATATTCCTCGTTGCATTACTGGTATGTATGTCCGTGCTTGTACCTTTGAGAGACAGATACAGGAGGATGCATTGGGTGACTACAACAACTACTATTCCAGTTCATGCTCACCACCGCCGGTTGGTTACTCCACTAATGCACCTACTAGAGCAGCCCCACCTCGGATTGTGAGCGCAATATCATCTCAAGAGTATGGTACATTGTCAACGTCCGTACCTACATCAGCT
>NC_041386.1:313883147-313956051 GCF_002162155.2 Triticum dicoccoides | reverse complement strand
TGTCACCACCTGCTGCTTGGTAAGAACTTGTAAGATATTGATATTTGCTTTACTGTGAGCGCTTTACCACCACACCCTAGTAGTTCATAGGAACATTATTCTTGAATTTTGTTTCTTGTTTCTACTAATCATGACAGGTTCCGAAGATAGAAGTTCTTGGACGACGGACACATCTTCACCATCACGAGAGTTGGGACAACACACACAAGCACATAGTCAGGTTATCTTTTTACCGTCATTTGAGGGTAGATTTAATCCTACTACTTATCTAGCTTGGGAGCTTGAAGTAGAACAAGTTTTTAGTCACCATGACTTTTCTGAACTTGAGCGAGTGCAAGCAGCCACTAGAGCATTTACTGATTTTGCTTCTGTTTGGTGGAGTGTACATTGTAAGAAAAACATTGATAACCAACCCACAACTTGGAAAGTTTTGAAAGCTGTAATGAGACAACAATTTTTCCCTCCTTATTATCGTCGTGAATTGCAATATTCAGATTGCTTTATCATATTCTTGCTCGTTCTTCGATTGCTTGCAGGAATAGACCTTCGTGGTCAGGCTGACCGTGCTTCCAGCATCGTCAGTAACCTCAGGAGATTGGTTTAGCGGTTGCTAAGGCGCAACATCGTGCACGTTTGTAGTCGGATCGTCAAAGTCGTCTCCACCAAATCGATAGTTATCATCTCATCGAAAGATCGGGACCCTCGCCTCTATCAGAAGGCCGTATTTGCGAACATGGAGAGGGGTGTGGGTCTATTTTTGCAAAATTGCCATAGTTTTCTTCCTATCCGTTAGATATAAATCTGACAACCTATATTGCAGGATGGCACGCACACCATCATCACCAACTCTATTTTTTACTCCCTCCGTTCCTAAATATTTGTCTTTTTTAGAGATTTCAACAAGTGACTACATATGGAGCAAAATGAGTGAATCTACACTCTAAAATATGTCTACATACACATCCGTATGTGGTAGTCCATTTGAAATCTTAAAAATACAAATATTTAGGAACAGATGGAGTATAAGAGTAGACATGGAGATATATCAGCAGCATGGTCTACAACAAAAAATGTGCTGGACTGGTTAGCGCCGGATGCTCGCAACGCGATGATATGAGTTCTAATTCTGCCTTTAACTTTAGATTTTCATATAATATATTACTTATTTAATATATACTTCTTTCACTACTGTACTAACAGTGGAACCCACAAAGTACTTAGAATACAAGATTAAGGATGGACTTGTTTCTTTTTAACTTTCTGTACGAAGCTGTAGCCACCCTGCAAGTCACGTGTACACTATACATGCAATTAACTTTTTATAGAGGGACAATCATACATGCAATTAACTCAAATGGATTGGATGTCACTCTATTATTTCCAGCATAAGAGCATCTCCAACGGTAGCTGGCAAATTTCCTCCCGTTTCCTTCCGCGGAGGATGACATCAAATGCCAGTGGCAAACATTTTCACAACTCTAACCAACCAGATGAAATTCGTGCAAACACGGACTGATTTCATATAAGCATGAAGGATATCGTATAAAAAAGGCGGATCTTCATATAAACATGATGGATTTCATTACATTTACATGAACTAAGCGGTGCAATCCGGCTATCTTGGTATAATTAACACTCCCTCCGTCCAGAAATACTTGTCCTAGAAATGGATGTATCTAGACTTATTTTAGTTATAGATACATACAATTTATCCATTCTTAGAACAAAAATTTCTCGTCAGCTGGAGAGGGAGTACATAATCTAAATGGCCGCCCGTGGATCCCTTTGTCTTCCTCATGTCCGGCAGACACTTCGCGGGGTCGACGAAGGTCCTGGGAACAGACGAAGAAGCAAAGAAACCACCTGAATGTGCAGTCGTCGCCTGTGGCGTCGGCCTCCCGTGTTCTACTTCCCCTCGATGATGGCGGCGGACACAGAGAAGCTGGCCACCGACTCATCGCTGTCCACGCACCCGGCTTTTGTCTCTGCCTACATGGCGCTGCCGCGAACACGAGAGGCGCGCTCATAGACACGGGAGGCGCGGTACGACGCGGCAGTAACGACACCCGTACCGGTGTGCTCGCCGCCGTGCCGGCGTGGAGCAACTCGCCACTCCTCATCGAGCTGAACTGAAGTGGCCAGTTGCTGAACCACGTGCCTGCTTGGGGCGGCAACTGGCTCCGTCGGGCCAAGCGAGGTTGGTGAAGCACCGAGCGGCCTCGCCCGTATCTGGAGGGCTCGGTGGGCCACCCAGCCGGGTAATATGCCAGAGAACGGCTCCTCGGAAGCCATCGGAAGAGTGGAGAAAATGGTGAAGGCGGAGATGGAGGAGCGGCGGAGGGGTGCGATTCTTGCCCACTGTCTGTCTGGCCACGTGTAAATAGAGGGCAGATGGTAGGAGCTTGGCCGGCGTCTGGCCTTGTTTAAACTGAGGGCGGACGGGAGGAGCTCGGCCGGTGTTGCGTTTAATTCCGGCCCGCTCATGAACGGACATGTGTCCGGAGTAGGTTTCTCGGTTTGCATGCGGGTTTAACAGAGGGGTTTGATGGAGGTGAGGAGGCGTGTTCAGCCGGGTGTGCAGCGGGCGACGCAGTACTATTTGATTTGACAGCGGGCGGTGCAATTCCCGATACGGCATTAATGCAGATGAGCGAGGGAGTAGCGGTTCCCGAAATGTTGAACGGCCAATGCATCCTCCTTCAATTAATGCATGAGGGAAGTAATGGGAGGAGGACCGGAAAAAGAGGCCGCATGATGTGAATGCAACGCAGTTTGCCCTCATATAAAGGCTCCCCTCCATTCCAATGCATCTCCACATCGTATGCACCTAAGCATTTGCCTAAGCACCTACACTAAGCGCAAAAGAGCTCACACCAGACCCATGGTGGCGATGCACGCGAGCGGCCAGCGGTTGTGCCAGATGGTCCACGATGTCGGCCTGTGGCATGGTGCCGAGGATCGTCTCCAGATGGTGTTGGCGACTGTCACGCCCTCGATGCGGCTATATCTCCTACGTGTCGAAGCACGACTTAGAGGCATAACCGCATTGAAAGCAATGTCGCAAGTGAGGTAATCTTCACAGAACCCATGTAATACATAAGGGAAAAAGATACATAGTTGGCTTACAATCGCGACTTCACACAATTACATGAATAAAGCATTACATAAACCAGATACAATCATGGTCCGACTACGGAACCCAAAATAAAAGAAGACTACCCCAAATGCTACACAGGTCCCCGATCATCCCGGCTGGGCTCCACTACTGATCAACTGAAAACGGAACAATACAAAGAACGAGATCTTCATCGAGCTCCTCCTTGAGCTTGGTTGCGTCACCTGCACAGTCTCATCGGCACCTGCAAGCTGGTTTTGGAAGTATCTGTGAGTCACGGGGACTCAGCAATCTCACACCCTCGCGATCAAGACTATTTAAGCTTATAGGAAGGGTAGAAGGTATGAGGTGGAGCTGCAGCAAGCGACTAGCATATTTGGTGGCTAACCTATTCGCAAAAGAGAGCGAGAAGAGAAGGCAAAAGCACGGTCGAACAACTATGATCAAGAAGTGATCCTAGAACAACCTACGTCAAGCATTACTCCAACACCATGTTCACTTCACGGACCCCGCCGAGAAGAGACCATCACGGTTACACACGCGGTTGATGTATTTTAATTAAGATAAACTTCAGGTTTTCTACAACCGGACATTAACAAATTCCCATCTGCCCATAACCGCGGGCACGGCTTTCGAAAGTTCAAATCCCTGCAGGGGTGTCCAAACTTAGCCCATCACAAGCTCTCACGGTCAACGAAGGATATTCCTTCTCCCAAGACAATCCGATCAGGCTCGGCATCTAGGTTACAAGACATCCTCGACAATGGTAAAACAAGTCCAGCAACACCGCCCGAATGTGCCGACAAATCCCGATAGGATATGCACATATCTCGTTCTCAAGGCACACTCAGATGAGCTCTCCATACAACTAAAATCAAACCTCGAGTTTCCCCAAGGAGGCGCTGCACAGGGCTCTAGTTTGGACCAACACTCAGAGGAGCACTGGCCCGGGGGGTTTAAATAAAGATGACCCTTGAGCCTGCAGAACCCAAGGGAAAGAAAAGGCTAGGTGGCAAATGGTAAAACCATGGTTGGGCATTGCTAGAGAAGTTTTATTCAAGGCGAACTGTCAAGGGGTTCCCATTATAACCCAACTGCGTAAGGAACACAAAATCCGGGAACATAACACCGATATGACGGAAACTAGGGCGGCAAGAGTGGAACAAAACACCAGCATTAGGCCGAGCCTTCCACCCTTTACCAAGTATATAGATGCATTAATTAAATAAGCGATATTGTGATATCCCAACAAGTAAACATGTTCCAACAAGGAACAACATCTCCATGTTCCAACAAGGAACAAACTTCAATCTTCACCTGCAACTAACAACGCTATAAGAGGGGCTGAGCAAAGCAGTAACATAGCCAAACAACGGTTTGCTAGGACAAGGTGGGTTAGAGGCTTGGTTCAACAATATGGGAGGCATGATAAGCATGTGGTAGGTATCGCAGCATAGGCATAGGAAAAGAGCGAGCAACTAGCAAGCAAAGATAGAAGTGATTTCGAGGGTATGGTCATCTTGCCTGAAATCATGCAAGGAAGAAGAACGAGTCCACGAAGAATACACACGGACGTAGACGAACGGGTCCTCACAAACGCGACGTTATCGGAACCAACCCGAAGAAGCAACACCGGAAAGAAGCACACAACATAGTAAACAACCACTACAACAACATGGCATGATGCACAACAAGTATGATGCATGTCCAGTTTAATGATACATGGCATGGCATGGCAAAGTGCAACAAACAACACTACAAATTAAGTGGAGCTCAATATGCAACGAAGTTGCATATTGAAGAAAACACCACATGACTTATTTAGTTCTCTCTCGTTTAGGTACTCAACAATATTAAATGTTGGTTAGCATGGCAAGAGGTGAAGAAAAGTTAAACTAACTATCTAGTCAAGTTTAAATGAGGCCGGAAACAACGAACAACAATTCCGGTAAATCCCCATATGCATATATTAGGTTTGGTGCTGTTCTGCCCTAAACATAATTTTAGAGTTGTTAAACATGCAAAGTAAGGCCACCATGTTAAACTAGGCAAAATTCTACCCCATTTACATGTACAGTTGGTAAAATCCGAGTTACGGTTATTTAGTTATGGAATAAATCATTTTAGCATGGCAATAGGCAAAATTTAAACAAAAAATATTTTAAACATTTTAAACATAGAAGAAAGTTTGATATTATGAAACTACATGAAATTCTAGTCAAGTTACATATATAAATTATTTAGATCCGATGCACGGTTCATGAGTTATTAAATGCATGAAGTTTAGGGACCTTTCTGTAAAAACTGCAGTCTCTGGATAAATAGCAAATTCGCAGAAGAAAAAAAAATAGAAATGGGTCGAATCTGGGACAAGCCCAACAATGAGGAGAAAAAGAAGGGCGCTGGAGCTGGCCTCACCATGGACCTCGGCCCATGCGGTGGAAGAGGTAGGGCGGTGGGTGCTGGCTGGGCCTGACGCGGTTCTAGCCCAAGTGGTCGATCGAACGCTCCTCCTCTACTCGACAGGGAGCAGAGCAGTGGCGATAGCAGGGCGCGGGGAGGCGAAGGTCGCTGGCGCTGGAGGACTCCAGTGGGGTGGCGCAGTGACCTGGAGCCAAGGACGAGGCCGAGGTGCAGGGAATCGCCGGATCTTGCAGAGGGCGACGAACGGAGCAAGGGAGGTCGATGCAGTCCCGTGAGGGCGAGCAGGAAACAGAAGAGGTTCGAGCGTGCGCGCGGGCTCGCAGGCAGCGGAGCGGCGAATACCGGCGACGAGGTGGCGGTTGACGACGCCGGGGACGGCGGTAGGGACAGAAGGCTGCAAGGAGCTCCCTGGGAGGCGTCGGACATGGCGGCTACGGAGCTTCAAATTTCAGTGAGGCGCAGCCATGGCGTGGTGCCCTCTTGGTGGTGGTCGACGGCGGCGCCGCCGGTCGTTGGGGAGATGAGGCGAGGTCGAGCTTGAGGCTGGCACGTAGAGGTCGGGGTCAAGAGGACGGCGCGGCTGGCCCGAGGAGGAGCTCGTTCCCTCGCTTGATGCAGGCGGCCGTAAGCGTGGCGACAGGGTCCTGGAGGCTCTGGGTCGTGGTGGATCTTGCGGCGGTGAGCTGGTGGAGGCGCTCGGGTGCAGCTGCGGCTGAACGTGGGAGGAGGCCAGGAACGGCAACGGCTGCGGCAACTCCCGTGGAGGAAGAAAAGAGAGATCCGAGAGGTTAGAGACCAGAGGGAAAAGGGAGATTGCAGGAGGAAGGAGAAGAAGGTAGGGCGAGCGGCTCACTAGCCTGGTGCGGCAGATAGGAGGCCATCGGAGAGGTGCTGGGGTCTGATGAGACTGCTGGTTGGTCCGGGAGGGATCCCGAGGGGGACTTGGTGGAGAGAATTTTTGACCGGGAGGAGATCCCGAGGTGGAAGAGGAGCCGCGGCGGGGAGGGACAAACCTCCTAGGTTTTAGGGTTAGCTATATTAGGTATGGGGTGGACTTTATACCAGAATATAGATAGGAGGGAGTATCTTGGATCATCCGATCAAAGTCGGACGGTCAGAGATGAAAAGGCTAGGGAGTCCAACTAATGAAACGGAGACATTTTGTAGATGTTTGGGGATGATCCAGATCCAACGGTGGCGACTGCCCGAGTCGGGTCCGGGACAGCTTTCGGGCGCGCGCGAGGAGGGCCGCGGGCTGACGAGAGAGGTTAGGTTGGACCTGGCGGTAGGTCGTGGGCTGTGTAGACGGTCTCGAGCAAAGAGAAGAGAAGAGAAGGAGGCCCGGCGACTGTTTCCGGAGACCGAAAACGTCCGAGGTTAGACCGGCTATAATGCCGCTATAGTTAATCGTTGGGGCGTCAAACGAACTCCGAATGCGATGAAACTTGACAGGCGGTCTATCTACACTATAATAAGACCACACGCCAACTTTCAACCCATTCCGAGAACATTTTTCGGCCACTTATAAAATAATATCTCGGACGTGCCGCGAGCGCGTGCAAGTGTGTCTGGGCTCGGAACAGACAACGGACGTAACGAGGAGACTAAGACAGATGCAAGTTTTGAAAACATGATGATGCAATGCACATGATGACATGACAAGATGCAACACGCAAGCGAAGACAGGGCAACAACAGCGAATAACTGGAATACACCTGGCACATCGGTCTCGGGGCGTCACAACACTCCACCACTACAAGAGGATCTCGCACCGAGATCTAGAATGGCACCGGAGGGAAAAAACAGAAGAGGAAGAGCAGCGGTAAAACTAAGTTGCTTCTTTGACCAATGAGTGAAACCAAAGAACCTTGAAAAGGTTAAGCATTTTGAGAAAAGAATACAACGGAGGTGAACGAACTTGAAAACACTCCATTAGAAAAGAGGAACAAGGAAGAACAAATTCGAACAGCACTCCGGTTGAAAGATATGCAAGGCTTGATAACATGAAAGAACTTGAGCAGCGGGCACTCAAAATTCAAAAGATGGGTTGAAGAGAGTAACATGTCAATGCCTCCGGAACGAAAGAATAGAAGATAGGTAATTGAGAGAAAAGAATGGAGAAGAAAATGCCGAGTTCTGTCACAAAAGAGCTTGACAAGGCATCTTTTAGGAGAAGGGTCGAACGAAATTGTTGGAAAACCAACAACGAAAAGAGTAAGTTGGTAGTGGGCTTATGAAAAAAACTTCTCAAAACTATGAGGTGAAATTCTGCCACTAACGGAACAATAGATTGACTTGATATCAAGAAGGAGACGATAAACTTATTCACCGAAAGGATAAAAGAACTTGGGTTAATTATAAGCACCATAATAGCAACAATCCTTAGGGGAAGCTTTAGGTGAAATATAACCCAAGATAACTCCAACGAAGAGGTTGATGGATTTAAAATATCTCATTCATAACAACATGTGAATCATGAAGCATGAACTCAAATTATCAAGAATGACATAATACCACCTCCAATGATATGGAAGAAAGAATTGCACTCCGGATTGCAAGATGAAGAAACTTAAGCTCCTTAGAAAAGAATCTTGATGAATGCTTCGAGAAGGAAATAAATCCTTGATGAACCATCATGTATAGCCTCCATGAAGAAACTCCAATAACAAAAGAATAATCACATGAAGGAAAGAGAAGTTGAAAACACAAGGTGAATCCTTGTACCGTTTTAGATGAATCTGCGTGGTGATATAATTGAAAGAGGTTGGAACTCCGGGAAAAGAAAAGATGAAACAATTTAAGCCAAGAATTTGATGAGCTTCCAGAATAAGGAATTGATCACTTGGATGAAACACGAATAAGAATTACGTTATGTGTATCCTTCACCAATTAAATTGATGACAAGCAACGAATTTTACATACTACTTATTTTTGTAGAAAGGATTAAGATAGATATAGCATAATAGAGGCGGAGGTGTCCCGTCTTTCGATGAGATGGTGGATTTCGCTTTGGTGGAAGTCGACTTTGACGATCCGACTACGAACGTGCGAGGACGTCGCGCCTTAGCAATCGCTAAACCAACTTCGAGAGGTTATTGACCACGCCGGAGCACGATCAACCTGACCACGAGAGTCTGTTTCCTGCGAGCAAACGAAGAACAAGCAAGAAACTAAGATTGCAATCTGGATATTGCGAATATAAGATGAAAGCTTTATTGATCAAGGTGGGGTTCTGTGACGCCTTTGTCTGGTCGTTGAACACAAACGAAGTACGCGAAGTTGCAGCTATGGCGAACTTTTAATCTAAACAAAACCCAAAGTCTAAACGATGCCCTAAGGGCTGTATATATGGAGGAAGAGGGGGGAATTTCGTGGCCCTTGGTGGAGGGGTCCGAAATCAACCCTATCTCTTGTTTCCCCACACATACGGACTCTAAAAATAGCCTATACTTATGTATTTCGAAATTACATGGGCCTGGCCCAATAATAAGGTGACGCAGCACCTAAAATAGCCTCGGGACGAAATTTATGAAGTGGCATCTTGTATATTTCGTCCAAGGCTTCATGCACCCATTATGGTGGCTTCAAAGTCCTGAAATCATCACTTGTAACTCCGTTCTTGTTCCCCTTGCGCATGCCATCATCTCCATGCTTGTTCATCCTTCTCCAAGCTAGGCCCTTCATTTGTAAGCAAAACAAATGTATCCAATTTAGGCAGCATCATATTCTCATGAACATTAGAATCATTACCAAGAAACGAAAGTACCTGGTAATTTAGTTGGCGTGCACGAGCTCTAGTAATTGGTCCAGTATGTATAGCAGCAGGGGCTGTGGGTGTAACAATTGTATTGATGTCCTCATCATCCTCCCCTTCTTGAAATGAAGTCGTCCTCGACGGGAGTTCATCTTCCTCACCCAAATAAGGCTTCAAATCTGCAATGTTAAAAGTGGGACTAACCCCAAAATCTGCAGGCAGCTCAAGTTTATATGCATTATCATTTATTTTCTCTAACACCTTAAAGGGACCATCAGCACGTGGCATTAGCTTTGATTTGCGCAAATCAGGAAATCTATCCTTACGCAAATGTAACCAAACAAGATCTCCAGGTGCAAACACAACATGTTTTCTACCCTTATCTCCAGCAAGTTTATATTTAGCATTCATACGCTCAATGTTTTCCTTAGTTAACTCATGCATTTTTAAAATCAATTCGGCACGTTGTTTAGCATCAAAATTAACCTTCTCCGAAGATGGAAGAGGCAACAAATCAATAGGTGCACGAGGTAGGAAACCATACACAACTTCAAAAGGGCACATCTTAGTAGTAGAATGCAATGAACGATTATAAGCAAATTCAATATGAGGCAAGCATTCCTCCCACATTTTCTTATTATTCTTCAAAACAGCCCTAAGCATAGTAGACAACGTTCTATTGACTACTTCAGTTTGTCCATCAGTTTGGGGGTGACAAGTAGTACTAAAAAGCAGTTTAGTCCCCAACTTAGCCCATAAACATCTCCAAAAGTGGCTAAGAAATTTAGTATCACGATCTGAAACAATAGTATCTGGCACACCATGCAAGCGAATAATTTCACGAAAGAACAAATCAGCAACATTAACAGCATCATCGCTTTTATGACATGGTATAAAGTGTGCCATTTTCGAGAATCTATCCACGACAACAAATATGCTATCCCTCCCCTTCTTTGTTTGAGGTAAACCTAAAACAAAGTCCATAGATATATCCTCCCAAGGAACACTAGGTACAGGCAAAGGCATATATAAACCATGAGGATTGAGTCGTGACTTAGCTTTTTGACATGTAGTGCATCGAGCAATAAAACGCTCAACATCCCGTCTCATCTTTGGCCAAAAGAAATGTGTAGCAAGTACGTCCTCTGTCTTCTTCACGCCAAAATGTCCCATTAATCCTCCTCCATGCGCTTCCTGCAACAACAAAAGACGAACGGAGCTAGCTGGAATGCATAGCTTGTTAGCACGAAACACAAATCCATCGTTAACGACAAACTTGTTCCACATTCTTCCTTCTTTACAATTCTGCATTACATCTTTAAAATCAGCATCATGCACATATTGATCTTTGATGGTCTCCAAACCAAATATTTTGAAGTCAAGTTGTGAAAGCATAGTATAGCGACGAGACAATGCATCAGCAATAACATTTTCTTTTCCCTTCTTGTGTTTAATGACATAAGGGAAAGTCCCAATGAATTCAACCCATTTAGCATGTCTACGATTCAGTTTAGCTTGACTTTTAATATGTTTCAAAGATTCATGATCAGAATGTATAACAAATTCTTTGGGCCATAAATAATGTTGCCATGTTTCTAAAGTCTGAACAAGAGCATATAATTCTTTATCATAAGTAGAATAATTCAGACTAGGCCCACTCAATTTTTCAGAAAAGTATGCAACAGGTTTGCCATCTTGTAATAACACACCTCCTAATCCAATTCCACTAGCATCACATTCAAGCTCAAAAGTCTTATTAAAATCAGGAAGTTGGAGTAAAGGAGCATGTGTCAACTTATCTTTCAATACCGTGAAGGCTTCTTCCTGTGCGGTACCCCAAACAAAAGGCACATCCTTCTTTGTAAGCTCGTTGAGAGGTGCAGCAATGGTGCTGAAATCTCTCACAAAACGCCTATAGAATCCAGCGAGGCCAAGAAAACTCCTCACTTGTGTGACCGTTTTGGGCTGCGGCCAACTCTCAATAGCTTCAATCTTGGCTTTATCAACTTCAATTCCCTGTGGAGTAACAACATAGCCAAGAAAAGATACTCGGTCGGTGCAAAAGGTGCACTTCCCAAGGTTACCAAATTTCTTTTGGCCAAAGGTGAAGAAGACGGAGGATGTACTTGCTACACATTTCTTTTGGCCAAAGATGAGACGGGATGTTGAGCGTTTTATTGCTCGATGCACTACATGTCAAAAAGCTAAGTCACGACTCAATCCTCATGGTTTATATATGCCTTTGCCTGTACCTAGTGTTCCTTCGGAGGATATATCTATGGACTTTGTTTTAGGTTTACCTCGAACAAAGAAGGGGAGGGATAGCATATTTGTTGTCGTGGATAGATTCTCGAAAATGGCACACTTTATACCATGTCATAAAAGCGATGATGCTGTTAATGTTGCTGATTTGTTCTTTCGTGAAATTATTCGCTTGCATGGTGTGCCAAATACTATTGTTTCAGATCGTGATACTAAATTTCTTAGCCACTTTTGGAGATGTTTATGGGCTAAGTTGGGGACTAAACTGCTTTTTAGTACTACTTGTCACCCCCAAACTGATGGACAAACTGAAGTAGTCAATAGAACGTTGTCTACTATGCTTAGGGCTGTTTTGAAGAATAATAAGAAAATGTGGGAGGAATGCTTGCCTCATATTGAATTTGCTTATAATCGTTCATTGCATTCTACTACTAAGATGTGCCTGCCTACCTCGTGCACCTATTGATTTGTTGCTTCTTCCATCTTCGGAGAAGGTTAATTTTGATGCTAAACAACGTGCTGAATTGATTTTAAAAATGCATGAGTTAACTAAGGAAAACATTGAGCGTATGAATGCTAAATATAAACTTGCTGGAGATAAGGGTAGAAAACATGTTGTGTTTGCACCTGGAGATCTTGTTTGGTTACATTTGCGTAAGGATAGATTTCCTGATTTGCGCAAATCAAAGCTAATGCCACGTGCTGATGGTCCCTTTAAGGTGTTAGAGAAAATAAATGATAATGCATATAAACTTGAGCTGCCTGCAGATTTTGGGGTTAGTCCCACTTTTAACATTGCAGATTTGAAGCCTTATTTGGGTGAGGAAGATGAACTCCCGTCGAGGACGACTTCATTTCAAGAAGGGGAGGATGATGAGGACATCAATACAATTGTTACACCCACAGCCCCTGCTGCTATACATACTGGACCAATTACTAGAGCTCGTGCACGCCAACTAAATTACCAGGTACTTTCGTTTCTTGGTAATGATTCTAATGTTCATGAGAATATGATGCTGCCTAAATTGGATACATTTGTTTTGCTTACAAATGAAGGGCCTAGCTTGGAGAAGGATGAACAAGCATGGAGATGATGGCATGCGCAAGGGGAACAAGAACGGAGTTACAAGTGATGATTTCAGGACTTTGAAGCCACCATAATGGGTGCATGAAGCCTTGGACGAAATATACAAGATGCCACTTCATAAATTTCGTCCCGAGGCTATTTTAGGTGCTGCGTCACCTTATTATTGGGCCAGGCCCATGTAATTTCGAAATACATAAGTATAGGCTATTTTTAGAGTCCGTATGTGTGGGGAAACAAGAGATAGGGTTGATTTCGGACCCCTCCACCAAGGGCCACGAAATTCCCCCCTCTTCCTCCATATATACAGCCCTTAGGGCATCGTTTAGACTTTGGGTTTTGTTTAGATTAAAAGTTCGCCATAGCTGCAACTTCGCGTACTTCGTTTGTGTTCAACGACCAGACAAAGGCGTCACAGAACCCCATCTTGATCAATAAAGCTTTCATCTTATATTCGCAATATCCAGATTGCAATCTTAGTTTCTTGCTTGTTCTTCGTTTGCTCGCAGGAAACAGACCCTCGTGGTCAGGTTGATCGTGCTCCGGCGCGGTCAATAACCTCTCGGAGTTGGTTTAGCGATTGCTAAGGCGCGACGTCCTCGCACGTTCGTAGTCGGATCGTCAAAGTCGACTTCCACCAAAGCGATATCCATCATCTCATCGAAAGACGGGACACCTTTGCCTCTATCAAGGGAACTCCTGCAAAATGTTAGTGACAGCAGGAGGCAAAGAGGAAGGCACGTCCTCGAATGAAAATAATGCCTCTTTACACACAAAAGCATAGCAAACAGATTTGCCGAAATCTAGCTCATCAATATCAGATTTGGTGGCAAATAAACATGCACTTTTCAATTTAATTTCAGAAGCAACACTAGATGGTTTATTGTTAGGCTTCATTTGTTGCTCAAATTCTTTTGCCACAATCTGATTTTCACTCTTATTCGTCTCCTGTTTTGCTTTATTAGCTCTATTAATATCATCTTTCAAAATGGAATCAGGAGTCATAGGAAGCAAAGTAATATTTTTATCCTTATGAACAAGAGTATAGTGATTGTTTCTACCATGGTGTACAGAATTTTTATCAAATTGCCATGGTCTACCAAGTAATAAGGAACATGCTTGCATAGGTACCACATCACAATCAACATAATCAGCATATGTAGAGATACTAAAATCCACACGAACAGTACGTGTTACCTTAACCTTGCCGCTGTTGTTGAACCATTGGATGTAGTAAGGATGTGGATGTGGTCTTGTGGTGAGAGAAAGCTTCTCCACCATCTCCATGCTAGCCAAGTTGTTGCAGCTCCCTCCGTCTATTATGACGCGCACAGAACGATCCTTCACAACTCCCTTGGTATGGAACAAATTGTGCCTCTGATTTTGCTCAGCTTGTGTGACCTGCACACTCAAAACACGTTGAGCAACTAAACATTCATACCTGTCAGCGTCTTCAGGAGCCATGTATTGCGTCTCATGATCAGAATCATCTCCACCATGTTCTTCACGTGTAATAAGAGCCAAAGTCTCCTCATCATAGTCACTAGCGGACTCATATCCACCATCCGCGGTAGCAATCATCACACACGGAGATTTGCATTCTCTCGCATAATGATCTCCTCCCTTACAACGACGACAAATAATATCACTTGTGTGCCCTGTTGATGCCATGGAAGAAGAAGAACGCTGTGCAGGCCCCGCAGGTGCGCTCTTGGCAGATAATGGTGGTTGTGCCTGTTTTCTTGTATCACGGCTGGAGGTGGCACCGGATGGAGGTGCTGGTGCAGTTGAAGTAGAAGATGCACGTGGTGTCCATGATGAAGGTCGGCCTGCAGAAAAGTTAGTTCGCCCCAATGCTTGTCGATCCTGCACTTCACGTTCAGCTTTACAAGCAAGATGGAATAAACGAGTGATATTAGTATACTCCTTATAGTCTAGAATGGTCTGAATCTCTCTATTTAATCCACCCAGAAAACGTGCAAGCATAGCTTCATTCTCCTCAACAATACCACATCTAATCATGCCAGTTTGTAATTCCTGATAATATTCTTCTACAGAATTTTTCCATTGTCTTAAACGCTGCAATTTTTGAAGCAATTCACGTTGATAATATGGTGGAACCCAACGCGTACGCATAGCAGTTTTCAAAGCAGCCCAAGTAGTTGGAATAGGATATAATCTACAATGTTCAGACCACCATACACATGCAAAACTAGTGAAAGCACAAACGGCAGCAGCAACTCGTCTCTCCTCAGGATATTGTAAACATGTAAATCGTTGTTCAGTTTCTAACTCCCAAGTAAGATATATATCAGGAACATATCTACCCTCAAATGGTGGAATATTCAATTTCAGTTTAGGAATATGGACATCATCGCGTACCTGAGGTGGTGGTGCAGGCCTACCATTACGAATATATACCTGAGGTCGACCTGCTGGTGGTGGTACAGGTGGCTGCACGTAGTGTTGATTTTGATCAACCTCATCCTCATAGTCTCCCACATAAGCTTCCTCCTCCGCATCAGCAGCAGGAGCCACAGAAGTATCAACAGCAGCACCAACAGTTTGGCCAAACGCAAGAGGAACACGGCTTGCTCGGTGGAGGTCTGCTTCGCGACGTGGAGGTAGTCGTTGTTGTTGTTGTTGTTGGAGAGGTGCGTTAGCTGCAGCGGGTGGTGGTGGTGGAAGACGCGCGAGCAATTCATTAAACTTGTTATCGAGCTTTGTTTCAAACGTCTTCTCAAAGCCAGTGATCTTCTCCATGGCCTCTTCAAAATTGTTCAGCACATCTTGCACCTGTTCAGTCATCATTTGCTGAAACTTATCATGAAGCTCCTTGTTCGATAAATTATCCCAGTCAATCTCGTCGGCTTGTGATCCTGGCATGGTTAGCAGTAATAGAAACACACAAGAATATGATCCTACAGACTACGAACAAGTGGTGGTGGTGGGTGTCACAAATCCGTCAAGCAAATCTCAAATTCTTACCAGTTCTTACCCAGCAGCAGGCGGTGATCGGCAACCGTTGTAGTCAAAAACTCTCAAAGCTTGGATAGAGCGATTACCAGGGAGAGTCAAACGCACGACGTAGATGTATGTGGAGCTGGGAAGGCTTATAATATGGTAGCAAAAAGGGTCAGCAATAATCAATTCAGAGATGCAAAGTTGAATAAACGCTCAACGACGGTACTGTGCTGGTCCTAGGCTAGACTGTGCTAGAGACGCGAGCCTAGAACACTAACAAAATCACGGCGCGGCACGTAAACAAGGGAAAAGCACACTCTGGAATTTTTTTTTCGCTCTTTTTTTTTGCGCTCTTTTCTTTTTGCGCTGCTTTTTTTTTTGTTTTGCGAAAAATCACTATAATGGCGAGTGTCTCAAAACTCTTCTTAGCTCAAACTGACAGGATGGGCACGAAATGTTTTTGACCAATTTTTTTTTTTGACTGCCCGGACCCAAAAACTGGAAACGGGTCAAAAAAAACTTCCTATAATGGCACCTGTCTCAAAACACTCAGAAACACCTAAAAATAGGATAGCCAGAAATTTTTTCGAAAAATGCGTTTTCGAAAAATTTTGGGCCTAAACGGAGCGTGGCTACCCGACTCTTTTTCTTTTTCTTTTTTTTTCCGAAACCTACTCCGGCAAGGAAACACGAATCGGAATCTAGATGGATCTCGAAAACAAACCTAATATGACAAGAACTCGGATTGGTGGTGGATATATGGAGGTAGATGGCAGCGGTGGTGGTATATGACAGCTGTGGTGGTATATGGATACGGATTCGAAGCGGTGGCGGATAAGCGGTGGTGGTAGATGGCAGGGGTGATGATGATGGTGCGGCGGCGGCGTGACAACTTATGACCAGAACTCGAAACTCTAAAAGACTAGACTCTAAGACCAGCAACTAGACACGACGATGCAACCGCAAATTCAACAAAGCAAAACCCTAAAAAGATTATGCAAAGGCTCAGATTGGTTCGGATATGATGAACTAACCTTAATTTTTTTTTGTGGCTTTTTCGTGGACTATAGGTATGAAGAACAGACTCGATCTAAACTACTAAAAAACTGTAAAATCTCACCGAGCAACCTGGAAATCTGATACCACTTAATAGAGGCGGAGGTGTCCCGTCTTTCGATGAGATGGTGGATTTCGCTTTGGTGGGAGTCGACTTTGACGATCCGACTACGAACGTGCGAGGACGTCGCGCCTTAGCAATCGCTAAACCAACTTCGAGAGGTTATTGACCACGCCGGAGCACGATCAACCTGACCACGAGAGTCTGTTTCCTGCGAGCAAACGAAGAACAAGCAAGAAACTAAGATTGCAATCTGGATATTGCGAATATAAGATGAAAGCTTTATTGATCAAGGTGGGGTTCTATGACGCCTTTGTCTGGTCGTTGAACACAAACGAAGTACGCGAAGTTGCAGCTATGGCGAACTTTTAATCTAAACAAAACCCAAAGTCTAAACGATGCCCTAAGGGCTGTATATATGGAGGAAGAGGGGGGAATTTCGTGGCCCTTGGTGGAGGGGTCCGAAATCAACCCTATCTCTTGTTTCCCCACACATACGGACTCTAAAAATAGCCTATACTTATGTATTTCGAAATTACATGGGCCTGGCCCAATAATAAGGTGACGCAGCACCTAAAATAGCCTCGGGACGAAATTTATGAAGTGGCATCTTGTATATTTCGTCCAAGGCTTCATGCACCCATTATGGTGGCTTCAAAGTCCTGAAATCATCACTTGTAACTCCGTTCTTGTTCCCCTTGCGCATGCCATCATCTCCATGCTTGTTCATCCTTCTCCAAGCTAGGCCCTTCATTTGTAAGCAAAACAAATGTATCCAATTTAGGCAGCATCATATTCTCATGAACATTAGAATCATTACCAAGAAACGAAAGTACCTGGTAATTTAGTTGGCGTGCACGAGCTCTAGTAATTGGTCCAGTATGTATAGCAGCAGGGGCTGTGGGTGTAACAATTGTATTGATGTCCTCATCATCCTCCCCTTCTTGAAATGAAGTCGTCCTCGACGGGAGTTCATCTTCCTCACCCAAATAAGGCTTCAAATCTGCAATGTTAAAAGTGGGACTAACCCCAAAATCTGCAGGCAGCTCAAGTTTATATGCATTATCATTTATTTTCTCTAACACCTTAAAGGGACCATCAGCACGTGGCATTAGCTTTGATTTGCGCAAATCAGGAAATCTATCCTTACGCAAATGTAACCAAACAAGATCTCCAGGTGCAAACACAACATGTTTTCTACCCTTATCTCCAGCAAGTTTATATTTAGCATTCATACGCTCAATGTTTTCCTTAGTTAACTCATGCATTTTTAAAATCAATTCTGCACGTTGTTTAGCATCAAAATTAACCTTCTCCGAAGATGGAAGAGGCAACAAATCAATAGGTGCACGAGGTAGGAAACCATACACAACTTCAAAAGGGCACATCTTAGTAGTAGAATGCAATGAACGATTATAAGCAAATTCAATATGAGGCAAGCATTCCTCCCACATTTTCTTATTATTCTTCAAAACAGCCCTAAGCATAGTAGACAACATTCTATTGACTACTTCAGTTTGTCCATCAGTTTGGGGGTGACAAGTAGTACTAAAAAGCAGTTTAGTCCCCAACTTATCCCATAAACATCTCCAAAAGTGGCTAAGAAATTTAGTATCACGATCTGAAACAATAGTATTTGGCACACCATGCAAGCGAATAATTTCACGAAAGAACAAATCAGCAACATTAACAGCATCATCGCTTTTATGACATGGTATAAAGTGTGCCATTTTCGAGAATCTATCCACGACAACAAATATGCTATCCCTCCCCTTCTTTGTTCGAGGTAAACCTAAAACAAAGTCCATAGATATATCCTCCCAAGGAACACTAGGTACAGGCAAAGGCATATATAAACCATGAGGATTGAGTCGTGACTTAGCTTTTTGACATGTAGTGCAGCGAGCAATAAAACGCTCAACATCCCGTCTCATCTTTGGCCAAAAGAAATGTGTAGCAAGTACGTCCTCCGTCTTCTTCACGCCAAAGTGTCCCATTAATCCTCCTCCATGCGCCTCCTGCAACAACAAAAGACGAACGGAGCTAGCTGGAATGCATAGCTTGTTAGCACGAAACACAAATCCATCGTTAATAACAAACTTGTTCCACATTCTTTCTTCTTTACAATTATGCATTACATCTTTAAAATCAGCATCATGCACATATGCATCGGCAATAACATTTTCTTTTCCCTTCTTGTGTTTAATGACATAAGGGAAAGTCTCAATGAATTCAACCCATTTAGCATGTCTACGATTCAGTTTAGCTTGACTTTTAATATGTTTCAAAGATTCATGATCAGAATGTATAACAAATTCTTTGGGCCATAAATAATGTTGCCATGTTTCTAAAGTCCGAACAAGAGCATATAATTCTTTATCATAAGTAGAATAATTCAGACTAGGCCCACTCAATTTTTCAGAAAAGTATGCAACAGGTTTGCCATCTTGTAATAACACACCTCCTAATCCAATTCCACTAGCATCACATTCAAGCTCAAAAGTCTTATTAAAATCAGGAAGTTGGAGTAAAGGAGCATGTGTCAACTTATCTTTCAATACCGTGAAGGCTTCTTCCTGTGCGGTACCCCAGACAAAAGGCACATCCTTCTTTGTAAGCTCGTTGAGAGGTGCAGCAATGGTGCTGAAATCTCTCACAAAACGCCTATAGAATCCAGCGAGGCCAAGAAAACTCCTCACTTGTGTGACCGTTTTGGGCTGCGGCCAACTCTCAATAGCTTCAATCTTGGCTTTGTCAACTTCAATTCCCTGTGGAGTAACAACATAGCCAAGAAAAGATACTCGGTCGGTGCAAAAGGTGCACTTCCCAAGGTTACCAAACAAACATGCATCACGTAGAGCAATAAAAACAGCACGTAAATGTTCCAAATGTTCTTCCAAAGATCTGCTATAAATCAGTATATCATCAAAATAGACTACCACAAATCGTCCAATGAAAGCACGTAAAACTTCGTTCATTAGTCTCATGAAAGTACTAGGCGCATTAGTTAACCCAAAAGGCATGACTAACCACTCATATAATCCAAACTTAGTTTTAAATGCTGTTTTCCATTCATCTCCCAATTTCATACGAATTTGATGGTATCCACTACGCAAATGAACTTTGGAGAATATTGTAGAGCCACTCAATTCATCAAGCATATCATCTAGCCTAGGAATAGGATGACGATAACGAATAGTAATATTATTAATGCCTCTACAATCAACACACATACGTGATGTACCATCCTTTTTCGGCACTAGAATAATAGGAACAGCACAAGGACTAAGGGATTCACGTATATAACCTTTGTCGAGAAGCTCTTGTACTTGACGCATAATCTCCTTCGTCTCCTCTGGATTGGTACGGTATGGTGCACGGTTTGGCAGTGAAGCACCGGGAATTAAGTCAATCTGATGCTCAATCCCTCGAATAGGCGGTAATCCCGGTGGCACGTCTTGTGGAAAGACGTCAGCGAACTCCTGCAAAATGTTAGTGACAGCAGGAGGCAAAGAGGAAGGCACGTCCTCGAATGAAAATAATGCCTCTTTGCACACAAAAGCATAGCAAACAGATTTGCCGAAATCTAGCTCATCAATATCAGATTTGGTGGCAAATAAACATGCACTTTTCAATTTAATTTCAGAAGCAACACTAGATGGTTTATTATTAGGCTTCATTTGCTGCTCAAATTCTTTGACGATCCGACTACGAACGTCTTTCAATGAGATGATGGATATCGCTTTGGTGGCAGTTGACTTTGACGATCCGACTACGAACGTGCGAGGACGTCGCGCCTTAGCAATCGCTAAACCAACTCCGAGAGGTTATTGACCACGCCGGAGCACGATCAACCTGACCACGAGGGTCTGTTTCCTGCGAGCAAACGAAGAACAAGCAAGAAACTGAGATTGCAATCTGGATATTGCGAATATAAGATGAAAGCTTTATTGATCAAGGTGGGGTTCTGTGACGCCTTTGTCTGGTCGTTGAACACAAACGAAGTACGCGAAGTTGCAGCTATGGCGAGCTTTTAATCTAAACAAAACCCAAAGTCTAAACGATGCCCTAAGAGCTGTATGTATGGAGGAAGAGGGGGGAATTTCGTGGCCCTTGGTGGAGGGGTCCGAAATCAACCCTATCTCTTGTTTCCCCACACATACGGACTCTAAAAATAGCCTATACTTATGTATTTCGAAATTACATGGGCCTGGCCCAATAATAAGGTGACGCAGCACCTAAAATAGCCTCGGGACGAAATTTATGAAGTGGCATCTTGTATATTTCGTCCAAGGCTTCATGCACCCATTATGGTGGCTTCAAAGTCCTGAAATCATCACTTGTAACTCCGTTCTTGTTCCCCTTGCGCATGCCATCATCTCCATGCTTGTTCTTGCTCCAATGTTCATCCTTCTCCAAGCTAGGCCCTTCATTTGTAAGCAAAACAAATGTATCCAATTTAGGCAGCATCATATTCTCATGAACATTAGAATCATTACCAAGAAACGAAAGTACCTGGTAATTTAGTTGGCGTGCACGAGCTCTAGTAATTGGTCCAGTATGTATAGCAGCAGGGGCTGTGGGTGTAACAATTGTATTGATGTCCTCATCATAGCACAAACTTGAGAAAAGACTTCAATGAACCACTGTTAGAATTTGGAAAGCACGAATGAATTGATATGATAACCAAGGAAGAGAACTCTTGAACGAACCACCGTAAGAATTGAAAATGAACGAATAAAAGATGAAGAACCACCTGGAAGAATTAGAGAACGAAAGAAGATACTTGAGGGAAATTTAGATCCATGAGAACGAAGAGATCACGAGCTGATTAGAGGATATTTGAATGAAGCACCGGTAAGATTTGGAGAGTGATAACTAAAGTCTGAGAATGGATAAGTCTTCCGAAATGATGGGCTCCGGAGAAACAAATTGAAAAGAATCTTGAATTGCTCCGGATAGGTGAAAAGAATTCTGACAATCGAAAACAATTATGGGAGGATGGGCTCGACTAGAACCATGAATCTCTGAGAGAACGGATAAGATATGGAGGTAAAACTCTTCGTCGGTCTTCAAAATCTGAGAATGACGATGAGAAACACCACCAAATTGTTGAGATACTCCGGAATAAAGTAGAATGGAAAAGTTGAACCAACGATGAAAATAGTGTGAAAGATCTTGGAGAAGGCATTTGACTAATGAAGAATCATTCTTAGGTCAAACTTTGAAAGAATTTGAGAATAACTCTGGGAAGATTAGAAGAGTCAGGTAAGATCCTGGGAAAAGACCTATGGGTTAGGGCTCACTGAAAAGATACACCGTAGAATGATTTCAAAGAGAGATTGCATCGGTTGAATTTAAATCGCTTGAATGAGATAACATCCTCGAAATATCTTGAACGGATTGAGAATGGAAACGAATCATCTGAGATATTTTCAGCACTCCGGAACAACAGAATAGCGAGAAGTGAATGGTTATGAGGCGCACCGGTATGAGAAAACATTTGAACCCAGGAAAGGATATGATCGACAAAGCTTGAATTAAATCCACCAGAGAAGAAAAGAATGAAGAAAGATGAACTTGAAGCTCCGTTAGAATCTTCTTGAGAATCACCGGATAAGAATATTGACGGAAAAGGATGGAGAGACTTCACAAGAATAAAAGGATACTTGATTAAGACATAAGAGTCCTTGAAGAAAAAAGGGTGGGAGGGAGGGAAAACAAAGTCAACTTGAAGACGGATGAAACGAACAACGTTGATGAAAAACTGATAATTGATCTTGCGGATTTTGATAAAGATCGGCTCCACTTGAAGAGAAACACGCCGGTTGAAAGGATTGACATGACAATCTCGATGATCAAGAAGGATTAGTATCCACATAGAAATATGAGAACACCACTTAGGAAGGGTATGGAATCAACATTTGACTTCGAAGCAACTCGAATACCACAACTGAAAACAAAACAAAGGATTGGCTTGCAGAATAAGCCAGAACAAACATATGATAGAGATTTCATCCGAAGTTTTCGTGGTGGGGCCTACACGGGCTCGATCGTACAACACCATCATGTACAAGGCAATGCACATGACATACGAAGCGTCCCCGAGTCGGCATAGCCAAGGACTCTTTAACGAGACCATTATAAAACCGACCGTCAATAGGCGGACCACTAGACGTCGAACCCCAATTTCATATCATACATCTGTCGAAAATATTTCCTAAGAGCTACTTGAATTCCCACTTATAAAATCCCGAAATTTTCCGGTTATGCAATCAGGTGTTGGGGATACAGGGGAAGCATAATATCTCACCCAAATCTAGCAAATCCTACATCCAGCTGTATCCATCCTTCAACACATAACCAAGAAACCTTCGGAAATCGTTTACCTCAACCTTCGAAAACCATCCGTTATACAAGTTATGGCAATACTCCCGAACTCCTGCCCCAGTACTGGGTGGCGTCGAGGTTATCTCACCAAAAACTACATAAAAGAGATTTTTGATGTCGGCAAAACTAAACTCAGGTATTCCAGAACTGCAATGATAAAATTGTGACGACAACACCTCGGAGCTCAACTCCCCGGGACACTGCCACAACCCCTAAATGTCAGGAGGCACCAAGAACAATGTTCTCGTCACAAAACCATCGGAACGATTCCAAGATACCCGTGTGATCCTAAAAAAAATTAGTGAAATTTGAGAAGAGAAGAGTCAAAACTCTACGTCAGGATGTCTCACGAGAGCGACGAAGGGACTGAGGAGTAAAAAGAATTCCTAACTCTCTGATATATATAATCCTAAATGAGTCAAAACATTTTTCTAGACTTAACACGCCAACAATTCGATCAAGCAGGGGGCTGCTAAGGTCAGGGATGGCTCTGATACCAACTTGTCACGCCCTCGATGCGGTTATATCTCCTACGTGTCGAAGCACGACTTAGAGGCATAACCGCATTGAAAGCAATGTCGCAAGTGAGGTAATATTCACACAACCCATGTAATACATAAGGGAAAAAGATACATAGTTGGCTTACAATCGCCACTTCACACAATTACATGAATAAAGCATTACATCAACCAGATACAATAAAGGTCCGACTACGGAACCCAAAATAAAAGAAGACTACCCCAAATGCTACACAGGTCTCCGATCGTCCCGACTGGGCTCCACTACTGATCAACTGAAAACGGAACAACACAAAGAACGAGATCTTCATCGAGCTCCTCCTTGAGCATGGTTGCGTCACCTGCACGGTCTCATCGGCACCTGCAAGCTGGTTTTGGAAGTATCTGTGAGTCACGGGGACTCAGCAATCTCACACCGTCGCGATCAAGACTATTTAAGCTTATAGGAAGGGTAAAAGGTATGAGGTGGAGCTGCAGCACGCGACTAGCATATATGGTGGCTAACCTATTCGCAAAAGAGAGCGAGAAGAGAAGGAAAAAGCACGGTCGAACAACTATGATCAAGAAGTGATCCTAGAACAACCTACGTCAAGCATTACTCCAACACCGTGTTCACTTCCCGGACCCCGCCAAGAAGAGACCATCACGGTTACACACGCGGTTGATGTATTTTAATTAAGATAAACTTCAGGTTTTCTACAACCGGACATTAACAAATTCCCATCTGCCCATAACCGCGGGCACGGCTTTTGAAAGTTCAAATCCCTGCAGGGGTGTCCGAACTTAGCCCGTCACAAGCTCTCACGGTCAACGAAGGATATTCCTTCTCCCAAGACAATCCGATCAGGCTCGGCATCCAGGTTACAAGACATCCTTGACAATGGTAAAACAAGTCCAGCAACACCGCCCGAATGTGCCGACAAATCCCGATAGGAGCTGCACATATCTCATTCTCAGGGCACACTCAGATGATCTCTCCATACAACTAAAACCAAACCTCGAGTTTCCCCGAGGGGGCGCTGCACAGGGCTCTAGTTTGGACCAACACTCAGAGGAGCACTGGCCCGGGGGGGTTTAAATAAAGATGACCCTTGAGCCTGCAGAACCCAAGGGAAAGAAAAGGCTAGGTGGCAAATGGTAAAACCAAGGTTGGGCATTGCTGGAGAAGTTTTATTCAAGGCGAACTGTCAAGGTGTTCCCATTATAACCCAACCGCGTAAGGAACGCAAAATCCGGGAACATAACACCGATATGACGGAAACTAGGGCGGCAAGAGTGGAACAAAACACCAGGCATAAGGCTGAGCCTTCCACCCTTTACCAAGTATATAGATGCATTAATTAAATAAGCGATATTGTGATATCCCAACAAGTAAACCTATTCCAACAAGGAACAACATCTCCATGTTCCAACAAGGAACAAACTTCAATCTTCACCTGCAACTAACAACGCTATAAGAGGGGCTGAGCAAAGCGGTAACATAGCCAAACAACGGTTTGCTAGGACAAGGTGGGTTAGAGGCTTGGTTCAACAATATGGGAGGCATGATAAGCAAGTGGTAGGTATCGCAACATAGGCATAGGAAAAGAGCGAGCAACTAGCAAGCAAAGATAGAAGTGATTTCGAGGGTGTGGTCATCTTGCCTGAAATCCCGCAAGGAAGAAGAACGAGTCCACGAAGAATACACACGGACGTAGATGAACGGGTCCTCACAAACGCGACGTTATCGGAACCAACCCGAAGAAGCAACACCGGAAAGAAGCACACAACATAGTAAACAACCACTACAACAACATGGCATGATGCACAACAAGTATGATGCATGTCCGGTTTAATGATACATGGCATGGCATGGCAAAGTGCAACAAACAACACTACAAATTAAGTGCAGCTCAATATGCAATGAAGTTGCATATTGAAAAAACCACCACATGACTTATTTAGTTCTCTCTCGTTTAGGTACTCAACAATATTAAATGTTGGTTAGCATTGCAAGAGGTGAAGCAAAGTTAAACTAACTATCTAGTCAAGTTTAAATGAGGCCGGAAACAACAAACAACAATTCCGTTAAATCCCCATATGCATATATTAGGTTTGGTGCTGTTCTGCCGTAAACATAATTTTAGAGTTGTTAAACATGCAAAGTAAGGCCACCATGTTAAACTAGGCAAAATTCCACCCCATTTACATGTACAGTTTGTTAAAATCCGAGTTACAGTTATTTAGTTATGGAATAAATCATTTTAGCATGGCAATAGGAAAAACTTAAACAAACAATATTTTGAAAATTTTAAACATAGAAGAAAAAGTTGGATATTATGAAACTACATGAAATTCTAGTCATGTTACATATATAAATTATTTAGATCCGATGCATGGTTCATGAGTTATTAAATGCATGAAGTTTAGGGACCTTTCTGTAAAAACTGCAGTCTCTGGATAAATAGAAAATTCGTAGAAAGAAAAAAAATAGAAATGGGCCGAATCTGGGACAAGCCCAACAATGAGGAAAAAAAGGAGGGCGCTGGAGCTGGCCTCACCATGGGCCTCGGCCCATGCGGTGGAAGAGGCAGGGCGGTGGGCGCTGGCTGGGCCTGACGAGGTTCTGGCCCAAGTGGTCGATCGAATGCTCCTCCTCTGCTCGACAGGGAGCAGAGCAGTGGCGACAGCTGGGCGCGGGGAGGCGAAGGTCGCCGGCGCTAGAGGACTCCGGTGGGGTGGCGCGGTGACCTGGAGCCAAGGACGAGGCCGAGGTGCAGGGAATCGTCAGATCTGGCAGAGGGCGACGAACGGAGCAGGGGAGGTCGATGTGGTCCCGTGAGGGCGAGCAGGAAACAGAGGAGGTTCGAGCGTGCGCGCGGGCTCGCAGGCAGCGGAGCGGCGAATACCGGCGACGAGGCGGCGGTTGACGACGCCGGGGACGGCGGTAGGGACAGAAGGCTACAAGGAGCTCCTTGGGAGGCGTCGGGCATGGCGGCTATGGAGCTTCATATTTCAGTGAGGCGCAGCCATGGCGTGGTGCCCTCTTGGTGGTGGTCGACGGCAGCGGCGCTAGCCCACTTCTCTGCTCCAATTTGCAGAAAACCCTTTATTAACTTGAAAGCAACCACATCCCTCCCTCACCTCATCAAAACAGCCTGAGAAATATATTTTGACTGAAAAGTACTCCCTCCATTCCTAAATATTTGTCTTTCTAGAGATTTCAATAAGTTTCTACATACGGAGCAAAATGAGTGAATCTACACTTCAAAATATGTCTATATAATCAGTATGTGATAGTCCATTTGAAATCTCTAAAATGTCAAATATTTAGGAACGGAGGGAGTAATATATTAGGAGTATATCAAAACAAGAGTGATTTCTTTCAAGTTTTTGAACAAGTACTACTATTCTACTACTTTGGATCCGTCGCAACGCACAGGCACATTGCTAGTAAAAGGAAAAGGCCTGGCGCGTTCGTGTCGCACTCCCCCCACACACGCCCGGGAATCGGGAGTACTCCACGGCCTGTCCGGCATGACACATAGCTTAGGGAAGGCGTGTTGCCTAGCATTTTCACTTTCATGTGGGACCTCCGTTGAGCAAACCGACTATTGGCAAACCGCACCCCTCCCGCCGCCGGGTTGGAAAACAGAAACGAGGGGAAGATCTAGCTGTAGCACGGAAGCCAAGAAATTTGGTGTCAGATCGGGCTCGTTGATAGAGTAGGAGCATTCTGTACTACTCTGCTCCTACTAGTACCAAGTTTGTACTATACAACTAGTACTACCACTATACAACTAGTAGGTACGTGCACGACACAGCATGTAGGAACAAAAAGGGGAAGATCTTGTGTTGGGTGATTTATCTTTTTTTGTCAACGTAGTATGAATAATATGATGTGGGGGGCACCCATGAAGCTTATGTGGCTTGGTTGCATGGCTACGAAAGGTTAGAGAAAAATAAATAGATAATGTGTTTAGAGTGCACTCCACTAAACAGATATACTTTGGATCCATTGCAACGGGCCGGCACTTATATATCTATACCCCCTATATAGTGTGTGAATAACTTTGAAAGTTGGTCGTTGGATGAAGCCAATCTGATGGTACAAAGATGGCAAATCCGAGTACTACTCGCCGTTGGATATCATCCACATTCCACCAGATTCTGTCACATGTAGAATCTAGAAGACTCCATGGTTCATCTTCATTCATGACTAACTTTCCCACAACTAAGCTTAGGCAAAGTGTGTCTGAAACAAAAAATGTGGCTAACAAAATGGCCACCACAAGTGTGGCAAGATTTGGCAGGAAGTTGAGTCTATGACATGTGGACCATGTAGCTAGAAAAGTGTGGCAAGCCACAAGTGTAGCAATGAACCAAACACATGCCGGCACGCCTAAGCTTAGGCGTGGCAACCTTAGGCTGCAAACCAAATCATAACTTTGAAAGTTGGTCATTGGATGAAGCCAATCCGATGGTACAAAGATGGCAAATCCGAGCACTACTGGCCATTGGATATCATCTACATTCCACTAGATTTTGCCACATGTAGAATCTAGAAGACTCCACATGTAGAAGTATAATGCACAAACCACCAGAATCTCATGCATGCAATGCACGTGTACCTTACTAGTAGTTGTAAGAAACAAATTCTGGGTTTGGCACGAGCTCATACTGTGGGAGCACCACAAGGCCTGCCACAGGAGTTACATTTCCCTCTCGGGGCCCACAGGACCGAATTTCAGTGGCTTAGTGCCCGACCTATGAGTCAATGACATGCGGACCTTAAATGCGGCTGGCCCACATGTCATTCTCATGGTGGTGGTGTGGTTCGCGACTCACTCATTCGAGATGAACCGACCGGTGGTGGCGTGGCCGTGGCGAGGGTGCCATAGCTGGGCGTCAGGGCGTTACGAGGCATAGGTGGCCACACCGACGGGTACTACATGTAGTACAAAAGTACTCTAGTTGAGGATTGATGCCCGGGATGAAATGTGTCACAACCGCTGGATGAAAATTCAATGGTGCGGGACGTGTGGTGTCATGGGTTCGTGCGGCATCGTGGGAATCGCGTGTGGCAGTGGTAGAAACTTGATGCTCGCCGCATTTAAGGTGGCCCACATGTCTTGCACACAAAGGCAGAGGGGCGGTGCGGCCGAGAGGGGTGAGGTGCACGTCGGGGGACGTGGTGCTGTGGGTTGGAGCGGCGTCATGGGAATCGCGAGTGGCAGTGGATGAAACGTGATGGTCGCCGTAGTTGAACTTCCATGGACAAGCTGTCATGTCTACGGACACATGCATTGCATACCGATCACTAGAAGGAGTAGTAGAGAAATCTAGGCAGATAAATAGTTCCTTATAGTCAAGCGGACCCACGCTACTACTTCTTCCAAAGACATGCACACCATCGAAATAGTCCATCTATATCAATATACATAGAGATGGAATATTTCTTCTTCTTCTTCTTCTTCTTCTTCTTCTTCTTCTTCTTCTCATTTTCTGTGGGAGGCGGCTGCGCAACAAGCTCTCTGGACCTTGCAGCTATCTCCAAACTCACACGGGCATCGAGGGAAGCATATTTTATTCGCTCGTACGTCAAGGGATAATTCTCCCATCCAGACGACCTTAATGCCAGCGTCTCGTCACCCTTCTGAAGATTTGTTCCTAGCACACAATTTGCTACATTGAATAGGGATGGTGTCGGTTTATCACAATCTTCTAGAGGAATTTTTATTCTGGTTTGTAGGTCAGCGATGCTTTTCAAATCAAGGTTGTACAGCTCCAAATTCTATTTGTCCCCTGCGATGGCTGCCCCACAGAAGTATATGTCCTCCCGAGACAAGAAATCGTGAAGCTCACCTGGTATGGAGGGCGCGTGTATGATGTGGTACACCAAAACATCATCTTCGAGGCACAACTGAAGGACATCGGCGCGTTGGATCTTCCTAGTGGCACGCTCCGTGTACTATGCGTCGAGACCGATGACATTCATCTCCACCTTTTGGAGTGAGTTGGATACATTGTTGATCCACTTCCGAACAACCCTTCGGTGGTCGGTGACTATGGCAACTATGCTCAACGAGCGTTCGACTAGGACATGTTGGACGCTAAAAACTTGCATCTCGATCTCTTTCGCCATTTGGAACCGCTGTACCGGAGGGCTATTGTTTGGAGAATTAGGATTAGCTGGCTAATCTAACTGAAGAAGATGATTATTTATAGGGGCTTTGGAATTACTCCAGGAGGATGTGAAGAGGTTAAAACAATGTGAATGCAGTGTGGTTTGGATGCAAATGAAGATCAAGGATTAGTGAAAAAGCCGAGGAAAATCGGTTCCCGATGGAGAAGTAAATGGGAGAAGTTATGCACATGCATGAGGAGAGGTGAGGTGGTTTGACTGCTGCATGCAATGGATTGGACGGGCTCTTCGGTTGCCTTTTCTCTCTCCCACGCGCACAGAGTGGCCCACTTGCATGCTGCAGTTTATTGCCTAGAGTCGGGCTGCAGCTGCTCATGCGTATGCTAATTAATGCTGTGAATGCGGGGCATGGAGGGAAATGGGCGCATGCAAAAGGGTATATATGCATACTATTTAGCAGTAACATCGAGTCCAACTCAACAAATTTGCTTATGTGGCAATGAGTTAATGAAGAGAGACGTAGTTGTAGTAACTTAGGTAGCTATTGTAACATCACATGTTCCAATGCAATATGAGTCTATAACCGAATAAATTAATCTTTGCATGTTATCACACTTAAGTTACTACCCACTATGAAGTTAGTAACATAGTCTAGAAATATGTGTATGTTACTAGTGTATGTTACTATCCATTGTGGCTAGTCTTAGAGAAATACTGAAAAAAGTTATGCGCAGACAAAAGAGGACCGGAGGGAGTACTACTCATGTTCCTACTATGGTTAAGGAATATGCGGTTATCCTCAAAAAAGAAAAGTCCTTCTTCGCGCTTCTGCATGCATGAGAATTTGGTTCTGCTCGCAATATGGATGATAGCTAGAGGATGAAGTGAACCCAGAGGCATGCTAGCACGGGAGTATACTCATGTTCCTACTTCTCCTACTACTAGTAGTAGTACAACTGTGTACACTTGATGGTCAAAATACTATTATTCATCCGGTCCTCACAGTGAAGTGACAAGACCCTGCGCCTGAGGTGACACCAGTCCAGAAGGCGTGTCCGGGTTACCAAAGTCAGCCTCACCTTGTGCACTGTGCAGTCACTATCACCGCCGCTGTATAGCATGCCTCGCCTCGTCTCCCTCTCCCCTAGCACCACTCCATCTCCATCTCACTGTGCCCCCGCATACCCTCGCCTCGCTCGCCTCCCATAGTACCACTATTCCGTCGCTAGCCGCTCCAGCACCGACAACCTTCTCCCCCGTAAAACAAGCCCCCTAAAACCCCAGCTTCCAAACACCACCATGGCCGAACGCGAACCGCGCATGATCCATATGAGCCGCGATTGGAGCAATCTCCCCAATGATGTCCTCGCCCTCTGTTGTTCGTGTATGGATATGTTGAGCGCCCTGCGGCTGGCTGCATGCTCGAGGGGCATGCACATGGCCATCATCGAAGCGAGGCCAAAGCTTTTCAAGACACCCTGCTTGCTGCTATCTGGTCTTGCGAGATTGGCTCACCATGATACGGAGGCGTACATGATGCCCCTCGACTTCAATCCGATCTCCATTAGCCGAAACTTCTTTGCAGGTATGTAGTGGGTCGCCGTACATCATTTCCCTCGACTTCGATCCGATCACCATCGCCCGAAACTTCTTGGCAGGTATGTACTGGGTCGGCATGAACTCCCACTGGATGTGGCTGCCTTCAGAGAAGACGGTAAAAAGTTGGTGCTCGTGAACTTCCAGACCTCCCATGAGATTATCCTTCCTCTGTTGGATTATATAGAGTTTTACCATCGCGGTCCTAGTCATCTAGATTACCACGTCAGTTGGACGGACCTTGTTTTGTAGAAGATTGTAATCTGCCAAGTGCCCACACGACATGCGAATTACACAGACTTCAAGCTAATTGCCTTGTTCGACAGCAGACTCGCCTATCTTAACGCTGGTGCCTTCTTTAGCTGGAGACAACTCAGCTTGCAGTGGAGCATCGTCAAAGCTGATACACACTTCTGTGATGCTATTGAACACAATGGCATCATCTACGCGATCGACAAAGCAGATGGCACCACGTATTGCTGGGACGACGCGTGTAAGTTGTTTCCGTCTCATGTTAATGATAACGACATGACATTGTTTGAACTTTTTGTGATGATTGGCATATCCCTGTTTGAGCAGAATTTGAGTAGAACTATGGCAATGTATTAGAGACGCCGTAAATCAGCTATATTTGGAATGAGTTAATTCATGCGATTGTGATCATGTCATTACAGCCAATTTGTACCCCTGAATAACCAAACGGTTAGGAATATATGGATATTCTCCTTATTTTACAACAATCTATATACTACTACTAAATATGAGTGGGTATCAATGGCCATGCTAGTTTCCTCATTTTCATGATGTAGAAACATGTACCACACTTTCGGTTTCATCTAACCATACATTAGGGAAGTAAATGTGCATATGGAGAACTCTATATTTGGAATTAGTGAAATCCTGTAATGCTTACCATGTGTACATACCTATATTCGCCATTCAGCAATCAATGGCTAGAATAATATCCTCACAAAAAATTTGCCCACAGAACACGAGTATATAACAATGCATGGTCTGTGAGGTACCTTGAAGAATTTGTTTGTGAGGATAGAACATGATTCCATAACATGCATGACATGGTAGTTTCCTGTGAAGAATCGATTGCGAGATAACATGAGTATAACCATGCATGTCACTTATATATTTTTGAACCCAGTATACATTTCCCTGTATTTTCCTCCCAGTTCCAATAGGGACATATCAATGCTGATCTTACATTAACAATGCTGATCTTACATTAACAATGCTGTTTCTTGCATTATCCTACTCATACTCTGAACAATGCTGATCTTACATTAACAATGCCTGTCCTTTTTGATATGATGCAGTGTCCCTACAGTTAGTGCCCTTTGTAATCACACCACCTTTGCCAAAAACAGGGAAGCACAACTGGTTCCTCGCTCGATCAGACAACGGCAAAAGACTGATGATCATTCAGACACATGAGCCGGAAAAGTTATACTGCAAAACCCCCACTGTATACAAGCACCATGAAATATGTGAGTATCCGGACAGTGGCTGTTACGTCTATGAGCAGGATACCAGCTTGTTGGGGCCTTCAGGATTTTTTAGTTGGAGGCGGGTAAACAGCCTTAGTTCACATTCTCTGTTTCTCGGACTCAATTATCCGATTAACCAGGAGATCACCGTTGGCAAGGACCTTGATGGCAGAGAGGCTCTGTTTGCTATGGAAAGCTGTGTCTACACGGCGAGCCCTAGGAGTTCGGGAGAAAACTCCCCTGATTGTCAACGATACAACCTGCAGCCAAAAGAAGGTGAGAATGACAAAGGCATTTGGGTTAACTTTGATCCTTGGATGTCTCAATTACGACAAGAAGTGATGTGGTTCAAGCCTTCAGGTTGATAGGTAATTGGGCTGTTGCGTCGAAAGGGTGGAGTACTGGTGTCTCCGGATCATTGGTCGCTGAAGCAGGGCCGTAAATTATGATGGTGTTGGATCATCTCTTCGAATGACTTTGTTGTCTTTGCTGCTTGTTCTGGATGGGTAGTTCTTTATTTTGTTATGCATATTCCTTGTCATTTGGTCATCCTCGTCTATGTCACTCTTGCTATGTAATAGTTGGCTCTGTTTAGAATTTCATTCTCGTCTGGATCACGAGAGTCTGAGCGCTGCAGATGGGTGCATTTTGGTGGTGCAGCAAGACTTCTTATGAACTATCATGTCTTGCTGTTTATGTCAGTAGTAGTCACTAGTCAGTGTTTGAATGTATATATCGGTGTTTCGAACTGTTTATTGTCTCGAACTACTGGTGGGCTAAATGAGGGCATCACCATTCTCCAGTGTTCAAAGTGTATCTCCTTTTTTCAAGTTATATAATTTGAGCTCAGTGTCTTTTCGATGATGTACACTTGTTTGGGCCAATGAGGTGTCGTTGAATATGGGCCAAGTAGTAACGCAATGCCAGACATGTCAATTATGACTCTCAGGCCGGGCTCTCAAAAGATCCTCAAAGAAAAAAGGCCGGGCTCTCCAAAAAGAAAGAATAAGGACTCTTAGGCCGACATGTGGGCGCCACCAGTGTTTTTGTGCGCTTGCGCGCCGAGAACATATTGGCGCGTGTTCGAAATTCAAGCTACCTTTTCATCCCCAATCTCCCGCGCCTCCCCCACCTCTGGAATCTCGATTCCTACTCCAGTTCCCCCAAATCCCCCTCATGTACTCCCTGTACTCAAGCTCACTATCATGTCGCCGGTCAACATGGATCTCCGAGCCAGAGATCCTGAGGTCCGTCCTACCTTCGGTCGCTGCACGCTGTCGCTCAATAGTGGCATGTCGGCGCTTGACGACCAGTTTGCTGGCAAAGTGCTGATGGTAACCATCAACGGCGTCCGGCCTCCCGTCTCGCCGGACGACCTTGTCAAAGCTCTTGGCATTGCGCACGGCATCCAAATAAGTGACTTGCTCGTCGAAGTCTGTCCGCCACCGGTTGATTTCTTCATCAAGTTCCGGACAACTTTCGACTGCAGTCGTGTGTTCGAATCTTCCCGTCGTTTGTTCTGTGATGGCGCGCTAGTGAGCTTTGATCGGTGGCACCCAAGATGGGGCTCGGTGCCCTCCGAGCTTGAGTTTTTAACAAAGCTTACCTTCCACGGCATGCCTCGACGTGCTTGGAACAACGAGTCCATGAATGAGCTTATCAACGACCTTGGAGGTAAGCTCGTAAGTATGTTTGTTCCTCCAGGCAGCTGGGCTCTGACGGTTATGGCATGGATGAAGAAGCCGTCCACCATACCGAAGGTGATTGGTGTTGAGATACCGGTGCAGGAATAGGGGTTGTACTATTCGTCACCACGAAGGCCACCACGGACCATGTTAGGGATGTACCTGTATTGAGTGTCCGTGCATGTCGAAGAAGTGGTCAATCCATCAATTGAAGTCCTGCCGCTGCCGCTGGTGCTAGGGTCCGTCGATGACGTCCATTATAGGAGTCAATGTCAGACTTTCCCCGTGTTTCTTGGAACGATGGATGGCACAGGGCCTACTCCATCGCGCGGCGGAGGCCACTTCTTCTTTGGGAGAAGAGGCAGGGCTGGCTGCCTGGATGTGCTCTAATTTGAGGTAACAACTGAATCTTGTCAGATACTAGTTAAATCCGAGCTATGGGTGTGAAGCACTGATGTGCCAGTACATTTGATTGTGACCTGTTATAATTTTGTACCTAAATTTTTTTTAGAAAGGGCTGTACCTCAACTTAATGTGCTAGCAGAACTTATTGTGTTGTATGTCTGTTTTCTTTGCACAACATTCAAGATATTTCCCTGTCATTGATAAAGACGATGAACCGTTATGTACGAGTTCGTTGGTTTCAACATAGCCCTACCCGTAGCGATCCACTGCTTCCATCCTGATTGTGCCGCCTGCGTGAAATTTTTGTATGTAAGTTCAATGTGCTATGATGTTCTATATGATTGTGTCAACTATATAAGTTTTTACTGAGCATCAGCAATGCATATGGCTGAAAGATGTATTTACGAGCATCGACCGATAGGTCTCTCTCTGTATCTCTCCCTCTATCTCTTTCTCTCACACACACACATGCACACACGCACAAGTGGGACCCGTTGAATTATTTCTTTGCTCGTGACAGCTTTTAATTAGGTTCCACTGTAATCCAACTTTTTTCTTAAGTTATTAATTGAGCTCAGTGACTTCAAAAAGTTGTACAGAAGCCTTATTTGGGCCTTTTCGGCGTCGCTGAAATTGGGCTGAGTAGCCATGTTAGGTTGTACTGTACTACACAGGCCTTTTATCAACATCAGCAATGCAACTGGGCCGACAGTTGTACACAATATCTGGGTCAACTTGTTATTCTCCGCCCCGCTGGGCTGCAAACTTTCCTAGGAGGTATGCATTAGGCTTAACAAGAAAATGGACTTTAAGAAATAATAAATGGGATGTAATTATAATAACTGGGCAGTAACTATAAAAAAATGCACCAAACGCGTAATTAGTTCAAAAAATTATTATTATTGACATTTGAAAATTTTAATTTCATTACTTGTTGTGCGCGCAATATTTCGTTGGATTTTAACGCAATACAACTTTATTTTGATATTATATTTAATCTGACTAGAAATTTCGGATAAAAACATTTTGGATCCCATAAAATGTGGGATTTTTTTTTGAATTCTGTTTTGAGCGGTTGATGAAATTATTAATCGTTGTCCTAGATAGAAAATGGGCTGTAGTAAATTCCATCAGAATAAATAAAATGGGTTGTACATTGATGAGGACATCAATACAATTGTTACACCCACAGCCCCTGCTGCTATACATACTGGACCAATTACTAGAGCTCGTGCACGCCAACTAAATTACCAGGTACTTTTGTTTCTTGGTAATGATTCTAATGTTCATGAGAATATGATGCTGCCTAAATTGGATACATTTGTTTTGCTTACAAATGAAGGGCCTAGCTTGGAGAAGGATGAACATTGGAGCAAGAACAAGCATGGAGATGATGGCATGCGCAAGGGGAACAAGAACGGAGTTACAAGTGATGATTTCACGACTTTGAAGCCACCATAATGGGTGCATGAAGCCTTGGACGAAATATACAAGATGCCACTTCATAAATTTCGTCCCGAGGCTATTTTAGGTGCTGCGTCACCTTATTATTGGGCCAGGCCCATGTAATTTCGAAATACATAAGTATAGGCTATTTTTAGAGTCCGTATGTGTGGGGAAATAAGAGATAGGGTTGATTTCGGACCCCTCCACCAAGGACCACGAAATTCCCCCCTCTTCCTCCATATATACAGCCCTTAGGGCATCGTTTAGACTTTGGGTTTTGTTTAGATTAAAAGTTCGCCATAGCTGCAACTTCGCGTACTTCGTTTGTGTTCAACGACCAGACAAAGGCGTCACAGAACCCCACCTTGATCAATAAAGCTTTCATCTTATATTCGCAATATCTAGATTGCAATCTCAGTTTCTTGCTTGTTCTTCGTTTGCTCGCAGGAAACAGACCCTCGTGGTCAGGTTGATCGTGCTCCGGCGTGGTCAATAACCTCTCGGAGTTGGTTTAGCAATTGCTAAGGCGCGACATCCTCGCACGTTCGTAGTCGGATCGTCAAAGTCGACTTCCACCAAAGCGATATCCATCATCTCATCGAAAGACGGGACACCTTTGCCTCTATCAAGTGGTATCAGATTTCCAGGTTGCTCGGTGAGATTTTACAGTTTTTCCTAGTTTAGATCGAGTCTGTTCTTCATACCTACAGTCCACGAAAAAGCCACAAAAAAAATTAGGGTTAGTTCATCATATCCGAACCAATCTGAGCCTTTGCATAATCTTTTTAGGGTTTTGCTTTGTTGAATTTGCGGTTGCATCGTCGGTCTAGTTGCTGGTCTTAGAGTCTAGTCTTTTAGAGTTTCGAGTTCTGGTCATAAGTTGTCACGCCGCCGCCGCACCATCATCATCGCCCCTGCCATCTACCACCACCGCTCCGAATTCGTATCCATATACCACCACCAATCCGTGCCCATATACCACCACCGATCCATATCCATATACTACCACCGCTACCACCACCGCTGCCATATACCACCACCATATATCCACCACCAATCCGAGTTCCTTGCTTATTAGGTTTGTTTTCGGGATCCATCTAGATTCCGATTCGTGTTTCCTTGCCGGAGTAGGTTTCGGAAAAAAAAAATTCTGGAGTCGGGTAGCCACGCTCCGTTTAGGCCCAAAATTTTTCGAAAACGCATTTTTCGAAAAAATTTCTGGCTGTCCTATTTTTAGGTGTTTCTGAGTGTTTTGAGACAGGTGCCATTATAGGAAGTTTTTTTTGACCCGTTTCCAGTTTTTGGGTCCGGGCAGTCGAAAGAAAAAAATTCGAACAAAAAAATTTCGTGCCCATCCTGTCAGTTTGACCTAGGAAGAGTTTTGAGACACTCGCCATTATAGTGCTTTTTCGCAAAAAAAAAAGCAGCGCAAAAAAAAAGAGCGCAAAAAAAAAAGAGAGCGAAAAGAAAAATTTCAGAGTGTGCTTTTCCCTTGTTTACGTGCCGCGCCGTGATTTTGTTGGTGTTCTAGGCTCGCGTCTCTAGCACAGTCTAGCCTAGGACTAGCACAGTACCGTCGTTGAGCGTTTATTCAACTTTGCATCTCTGAATTGATTATTGCTGACCCTTTTTGCTACCATACTATAAGCCTTCCCAGCTCCACATACATCTACGTCGTGTGTTCGACTCTCCCTGGTAATCGCTCTATCCAAGCTTTGAGAGTTTTTGACTACAACGGTTGCCGATCACCGCCTGCTGCTGGGTAAGAACTGGTAAGAATTTGAGATTTGCTTGACGGATTTGTGATACACCACCACCACTTCTTAGTAGTCTGTAGGATCATATTCTTGTGTGTTTCTATTGCTGCTAACCATGCCAGGATCACAAGCCGACGAGATTGACTGGGAGAACTTATCGAACAAGGAGCTTCATGATAAGTTTCAGCAAATGATGACTGAACAGGTACAAGATGTGCTGAACAATTTTGAAGAGGCCATGGAGAAGATCACTGGCCTTGAGAAGACGTTCGAAACAAAGCTCGATAGCAGATTTAATGAACTGCTTGCGCGTCTTCCACCACCGGCTGCACCTGTCGCACCTCTGCAACAACAACAACTACGCCCCCTTCCGAATCAGTATGGACGAGCACAGCGTGTTCCTATTGAGACAGGACAAACTTCTGGTGCCGCTGCTACTGCTGTTGGTGCTTCTTTGGCTCCTGCTACTGCTCCTGCTGGTACCCAGGAGGATGATGAGTATGCGGGTGATTATGAGGATGAGGTTGATCAAAATCAGATCTACGAGCAGCCACCAGCACCACCACCAGCAGGTCGACCTCAGGTATATATTCGTCATGGTAGGCCTGCACCACCACCTCAGGTACGCGATGATGTCCATATTCCTAAACTGAAATTGAATATTCCACCATTTGAGGGTAGATATGTTCCTGATATATATCTTACTTGGGAGTTAGAAACTGAACAACGATTTACATGTTTACAATATCCTGAGGAGAGACGAGTTGCTGCTGCTGTTTGTGCTTTCACTAGTTTTGCATGTGTATGGTGGTCTGAACATTGTAGATTATATCCTATTCCAACTACTTGGGCTGCTTTGAAAACTACTATGCGTACGCGTTGGGTTCCACCATATTATCAACGTGAATTGCTTCAAAAATTGCAGCGTTTAAGACAAGGGAAAAATTCTGTAGAAGAATATTATCAGGAATTACAAACTGGCATGATTAGATGTGGTATTGTTGAGGAGAATGAATCTATGCTTGCACGTTTTCTGGGTGGATTAAATAGAGAGATTCAGACCATTTTAGACTATAAGGAGTATACTAATATCACTCGTTTATTCCATCTTGCTTGTAAAGCTGAACGTGAAGTGCAGGATCGACAAGCATTGGGGCGAACTAACTTTTCTGCAGGCCGACCTTCATCATGGACAACACGTGCATCTTCTACTTCAACTGCACCAGCACCTCCATCCGGTGCCACCTCCAGCCGTGATACAAGAAAACAGGCACAACCACCATTATCTGCCAAGAGCGCACCTGCGGGGCCTGCACAGCGTTCTTCTTCTTCCATGGAATCAACAGGGCACACAAGTGATATTATTTGTCGTCGTTGTAAGGGAGGAGGTCATTATGCGAGGGAATGCAAATCTCCGCGTGTGATGATTGCTACCGCGGATGGTGGATATGAGTCCGCTAGTGACTATGATGAGGAGACATTGGCTCTTATTACACGTGAAGAACATGGTGGAGATGATTCTGATCATGAGACGCAATACATGGCTCCTGAAGACGCTGACAGGTATGAATGTTTAGTTGCTCAACGTGTTTTGAGTGTGCAGGTCACACAAGCTGAGCAAAATCAGAGGCACAATTTGTTCCATACCAAGGGAGTTGTGAAGGAACGTTCTGTGCGCGTCATAATAGACGGAGGGAGCTGCAACAACTTGGCTAGCATGGAGATGGTGGAGAAGCTTTCTCTCACCACAAGACCACATCCACATCCTTACTACGTCCAATGGTTCAACAACAGCGGCAAGGTTAAGGTAACACGTACTGTTCGTGTGCATTTTAGTATCTCTACATATGCTGATTATGTTGATTGTGATGTGGTACCTATGCAAGCATGTTCCTTATTACTTGGTAGACCATGGCAATTTGATAAAAATTCTGTACACCATGGTAGAAACAATCACTATACTCTTGTTCATAAGGATAAAAATATTACTTTGCTTCCTATGACTCCTGATTCCATTTTGAAAGATGATATTAATAGAGCTAATAAAGCACAACAGGAGAAGAATAAGAGTGAAAATCAGATTATGGCAAAAGAATTTGAGCAACAAATGAAGCCTAATAATAAGCCATCTAGTGTTGCTTCTGAAATTAAATTGAAAAGTGCATGTTTATTTGCCACCAAATCTGATATTGATGAGCTAGATTTCAGCAAATCTGTTTGCTATGCTTTTGTGTGCAAAGAGGCATTATTTTCATTCGAGGACGTGCCTTCCTCTTTGCCTCCTGCTGTCACTAACATTTTGCAGGAGTTCGCTGACGTTTTTCCACAAGACGTGCCACCGGGATTACCGCCTATTCGAGGGATTGAGCATCAGATTGACTTAATTCCCGGTGCTTCACTGCCAAACCGTGCACCATACCGTACCAATCCAGAGGAGACGAAGGAGATTATGCGTCAAGTACAAGAGCTTCTCGACAAAGGTTATATACGCGAATCCCTTAGTTCTTGTGCTGTTCCTATTATTCTAGTGCCGAAAAAGGATTGAACATCACGTATGTGTGTTGATTGTAGAGGCATTAATAATATTACTATTCGTTATCGTCATCCTATTCCTAGGCTAGATGATATGCTTGATGAATTGAGTGGCTCTACAATATTCGCCAAAGTTGATTTGCGTAGTGGCTACCATCAAATTCGTATGAAATTGGGAGATGAATGGAAAACAGCATTTAAAACTAAGTTTGGATTATATGAGTGGTTAGTCATGCCTTTTGGGTTAACTAATGAACCTAGTACTTTCATGAGATTAATGAACGAAGTTTTACGTGCTTTCATTGGACGATTTGTGGTAGTCTATTTTGACGATATACTGATTTATAGCAGATCTTTGGAAGAACATTTGGAACATTTACGTGCTGTTTTTATTGCTCTACGTGATGCACGTTTGTTTGGTAACCTTGGGAAGTGCACCTTTTGCACCGACCGAGTATCTTTTCTTGGCTATGTTGTTACTCCACAGGGAATTGAAGTTGACAAAGCCAAGATTGAAGCTATTGAGAGTTGGCCGCAGCCCAAAACGGTCACACAGGTGAGGAGTTTTCTTGGCCTCGCTGGATTCTATAGGCGTTTTGTGAGAGATTTCAGCACCATTGCTGCACCTCTCAACGAGCTTACAAAGAAGGATGTGCCTTTTGTTTGGGGTACCGCACAGGAAGAAGCCTTCACGGTATTGAAAGATAAGTTGACACATGCTCCTTTACTCCAACTTCCTGATTTTAATAAGACTTTTGAGCTTGAATGTGATGCTAGTGGAATTGAATTAGGAGGTGTGTTATTACAAGATGGCAAACCCGTTGCATACTTTTCTGAAAAATTGAGTGGGCCTAGTCTGAATTATTCTACTTATGATAAAGAATTATATGCTCTTGTTCGGACTTTAGAAACATGGCAACATTATTTATGGCCCAAAGAATTTGTTATACATTCTGATCATGAATCTTTGAAACATATTAAAAGTCAAGCTAAACTGAATCGTAGACATGCTAAATGGGTTGAATTCATTGAGACTTTCCCTTATGTCATTAAACACAAGAAGGGAAAAGAAAATGTTATTGCTGATGCATTGTCTCGTCGCTATACTATGCTTTCACAACTTGACTTCAAAATATTTGGTTTGGAGACCATCAAAGATCAATATGTGCATGATGCTGATTTTAAAGATGTAATGCAGAATTGTAAAGAAGGAAGAATGTGGAACAAGTTTGTCGTTAACGATGGATTTGTGTTTCGTGCTAACAAGCTATGCATTCCAGCTAGCTCCGTTCGTCTTTTGTTGTTGCAGGAGGCGCATGGAGGAGGATTAATGGGACACTTTGGCGTGAAGAAGACGGAGGACGTACTTGCTACACATTTCTTTTGCCCAAAGATGAGACGGGATGTTGAGCGTTTTATTGCAAGATGCACTACATGTCAAAAAGCTAAGTCACGACTCAATCCTCATGGTTTATATATGCCTTTGCCTGTACCTAGTGTTCCTTGGGAGGATATATCTATGGACTTTGTTTTAGGTTTACCTCGAACAAAGAAGGGGAGGGATAGCATATTTGTTGTCGTGGATAGATTCTCGAAAATGGCACACTTTATACCATGTCATAAAAGCGATGATGCTGTTAATGTTGCTGATTTGTTCTTTCGTGAAATTATTCGCTTGCATGGTGTGCCAAATACTATTGTTTCAGATCGTGATACTAAATTTCTTAGCCACTTTTGGAGATGTTTATGGGCTAAGTTGGGGACTAAACTGCTTTTTAGTACTACTTGTCACCCCCAAACTGATGGACAAACTGAAGTAGTCAATAGAACGTTGTCTACTATGCTTAGGGCTGTTTTGAAGAATAATAAGAAAATGTGGGAGGTATGCTTGCCTCATATTGAATTTGCTTATAATCGTTCATTGCATTCTACTACTAAGATGTGCCCTTTTGAAGTTGTGTATGGTTTCCTACCTCGTGCACCTATTGATTTGTTGCCTCTTCCATCTTCGGAGAAGGTTAATTTTGATGCTAAACAACGTGCTGAATTGATTTTAAAAATGCATGAGTTAACTAAGGAAAACATTGAGCGTATGAATGCTAAATATAAACTTGCTGGAGATAAGGGTAGAAAACATGTTGTGTTTGCACCTGGAGATCTTGTTTGGTTACATTTGCGTAAGGATAGATTTCCTGATTTGCGCAAATCAAAGCTAATGCCACGTGCTGATGGTCCCTTTAAGGTGTTAGAGAAAATAAATGATAATGCATATAAACTTGAGCTGACTGCAGATTTTGGGGTTAGTCCCACTTTTAACATTGCAGATTTGAAGCCTTATTTGGGTGAGGAAGATGAACTTCCGTCGAGGACGACTTCATTTCAAGAAGGGGAGGATGATGAGGACATCAATACAATTGTTACACCCACAGCCCCTGCTGCTATACATACTGGACCAATTACTAGAGCTCGTGCACGCCAACTAAATTACCAGGTACTTTCGTTTCTTGGTAATGATTCTAATGTTCATGAGAATATGATGCTGCCTAAATTGGATACATTTGTTTTGCTTACAAATGAAGGGCCTAGCTTGGAGAAGGATGAACATTGGAGCAAGAGCAAGCATGGAGATGATGGCATGCGCAAGGGGAACAAGAACGGAGTTACAAGTGATGATTTCAGGACTTTGAAGCCACCATAATGGGTGCATGAAGCCTTGGACGAAATATACAAGATGCCACTTCATAAATTTCGTCCCGAGGCTATTTTAGGTGCTGCGTCACCTTATTATTGGGCCAGGCCCATGTAATTTCGAAATATATAAGTATAGGCTATTTTTAGAGTCCGTATGTGTGGGGAAACAAGAGATAGGGTTGATGTCGGACCCCTCCACCAAGGGCCACGAAATTCCCCCCTCTTCCTCCATATATACAGCCCTTAGGGCATCGTTTAGACTTTGGGTTTTGTTTAGATTAAAAGTTCGCCATAGCTGCAACTTCGCGTACTTCGTTTGTGTTCAACGACCAGACAAAGGCGTCACAGAACCCCACCTTGATCAATAAAGCTTTCATCTTATATTCGCAATATCTAGATTGCAATCTCAGTTTCTTGCTTGTTCTTCGTTTGCTCGCAGGAAACAGACCCTCGTGGTCAGGTTGATCGTGCTCCGACGTGGTCAATAACCTCTCGGAGTTGGTTTAGCGATTGCTAAGGCGCGACGTCCTCGCACGTTCGTAGTCGGATCGTCAAAGTCGACTTCCACCAAAGCGATATCCATCATCTCATCGAAAGACGGGACACCTTTGCCTCTATCATACATTCTTACAAATAGCAAATGGGCTATATGTTCTCTGCCACACACTTGTGGGCCTTCTAAGTTGACGCATCCCCTAAAAAAACTAAGTTGACGCTGATAACCCACACGTATAGGGGATCGCAACAGTTTTCGAGGGTAGAGTATTCAACCCGAATTTATTGATTCGACACAAGGGGAGCCATAGAATATTCTCAAGTATTAGCAGCTGAGTTGTCAATTCAACCACACCTGGAAACTTAGTATCTGCAGCAAAGTGTTTAGTAGAAAAGTAATATGATAGTAGTGGTAACGGTAGCAAAAAAGGTAACAATAGCAAAAGTAATGTTTTTGGTATTTTGAAGTGATTGTAATAGTAGCAAAGGAAAAGTAAATAAGTGAAGAACAATATATGGAAAGCTCGTAGGTAATGGATCGGTGATAGAGAATTATGCCAGATGCGGTTCATCATGTAACAGTCATAACATAGGGTGACACAGAACTAGCTCCAATTCATCAATGTAATGTAGGCATGTATTCCGAATATAGTCATACGTGTCGGGTGGTAGGTGCAACATATGCCAACGGGTGGCTTATCATTGTGGGAGCCAGTAAGACGTCGCCGGTGCCCGAAAACGGGATGAGGCGAAGACATGCACGCCGGCGAATCTTACCCAGCTTCGGGGCTCTCCATGGAGATAACACCCCTACTGCTACTCTGCGGGGTCTCCGCATGATCACTAGATGGACAAGTAGCTACACAATGCTCCTTGAGCTGTTCGTTGGGAGGAGGAAGAAGGGCACGACTAGCTTGCTTCTTCTCCTTGTGTGGTGTCTAAAACTAGCTGGGGGTCCAACCCTTTGCATGGGCGCCCCGGGGGGTTTACATAGGCCTACCCCCCGGGGGTACAATGGTAATCCGACTGGGCGCGGGGCACAGCCATCTGTGACTGCGCTCTCCGGCTTCTGCGCCGGCTGCTGGGGCCCGCCGGCTGGTGGGTCCCGCGGGCTGCCGGCTCCCTGGTCGACAGGCAGGCCCCACTGTCCAGGGCCTTGTCGGTGGCTGGTTACTGTTGCTCAATCTTGGTGACGAGGGCTTCGCCGTGGTAAGTGTGGCTACAGTGCCGCCATCCGGCGGGTGACCACTATAGCCTCACCGCGTTTTGTCTCCTTAATGGGGCGTCTCCTTCGAGGTAGATGGCAAGCCGGCTGCGGGGAGCCAGCTCTGTCTTGGGCCGACTGGGGGAGGCCAGGCCGCCTTCGGGTGTCTCTCTGCCCGCAGGGGCCCACCGCCTGCGGGCCGTACTGGTAGCCCGTCGTGGATGACATCAGGGTCAATGTGGCAACAGTGCTGCGCCGGATGGGTCATGGCCGCCCGTACGGTGCACTGTGCCAGGCGTGCTCCGGGATTTGGGGGTGGCAGGCTTTACTGTACCCACGTCCCATCTCATCGCCGCTAGGTGGATGCAAACTTTGAGGGTACGGTCTCGACCGCTTTATGGGAGCCGGCTTCTTGGAGTCGGCCTCCTCGCGACCGGCTTCTTGGAGTCGGCCTCCTCGCCTTCCGAAAGTCGGGCCGCCTTCCGAAAGCCGGCCTGGGTGACAGCCAGCAAGGGGAAGGCGGCCCCATGTCTTGGATTCTTGAGAGCCGGACGGGCTCGTAATTTTTTCAGAAGGGCCAGGGGAAGCCGGCTGGGCTACCCATGGCTATTTACTCCGACAGTAGTCCCCGAAGCTGATCGAGCTTCGAGGCAGATAAAGGGACGAGAAGCTTGGTCAGCTTCCTACCCTGAAGAGCCGGCTTTGCTGGTGTATGCCGATTTCGGGGAGCCCTGCGTCTTGCAGGCGGGAAAGTGGTCGACCGCGTGCTGACCGCGGACCCTCCCGCGGGCCAAGTGGCAGCGAGATCTGGCCAGCGCACGCGCACGACGGGACGCCGCCGCAGGCCCGGGCCCGCCACTCCTAGGCCTCGGCCCGAACCCTGATCTTCTGCGGCCCAGGTGGACTGCTCGCCTTCCCATGGCGATTTTATTTCGCCGTTAGGGCGCAATAAACGCGGGACATGGGGGAGTGGGCACAATCGATCCCCACGTTTCCCCACGCCGCGCCTCCTCGGCTCCGCCACGCGAGCCTATAAGTAGGGGGAGGAGGGGGAGAGACAGAGGTTCGCACGCTCTATCTCGCTCCGCCCCTTCTCGTCCTCCTTTCTTCCTCTCGTTGCCGCCGCAGCCTCCCGTCTCAGCGCCGCCGCGCCGTCACATCGTCTTGCTCCCATGGCGCTGTCGAGCTCATGGGATGGCTCCAACGTCCATGAGGACCATGTTGAGTTCCTCCACCAGACTCGGCGCCTGCCCGACGCCAACCTCGTGCGGGTCCGCCTGGCGCCAGAGACGGAGATCTCGCCGGCACCAGAGGAGGGCGAGCGGGTCGTCTTCCGCTTGCACTTCCTGCGTGGCTTCGGCCTTCCGGCGAGCGGATTCCTGCGCTCCTTCCTCGAGTTCTACAATCTTCAGCCGCATCACCTCACGCCCAACGCGGTGATGCTGTTGTCGGCCTTCGTCTCTCTCTGCGAAGGTTTCTTGGGGCCGCTCCCCACGCTGGAGGGGGGAATTCTTCCAGAGCAAACTCGGCACCATCGTCGCAGGCGTGCCCGCCCCCTGCGGGGCCTTCATCACCATGAGGAGGTCGGGCGAGAACAACCCATTCCCGCCCATCCCCCTGATCCAGTCGGTGAAGATCTGGCAGAAGTCGTACTTCTACGTGAAGAACGTCGCCCAGCAAGGAGACCACGTCAACCTGCCGGCTTACGTAGGCGGCCCGCCGGCTGGGAGGCAGCCCTCATGGAGTTTCCATTCCAGGTCACTGTCTCAGGCCGGGAACGCCGCCGTCTCCCAGCTTCGGGTGATGATCCAGTCGGAAGGCCTGAGCGGGGCCGACTTGGTGGCCGACTTCGTGGAGCGCAGGATACTTCCTCTCCAAAGCCGGCCCCACATGATGTGTCAGATGAGCGGCCGCTTCGACCCAAGCCGGCTAAGCACCAGGGAGATGCCTCATGCGGAGGTGTCGTACATGGTAAATCATATCTCCAATTGCAAGCTCGCCGAGGACTGGCGATACGGCAAGGTGCCGTATTCTCGCGCCAACCCTCCGCCCGTGGTAAGCTTTCCTTTCTTTCTTCTTTTTGTTGGTAGCCGGCTTTATGATGGCCGGCTTCTGATCGGTCGGTTCTTCTTAGCAGAACCCCCTTCTCCTGCCGACGACCGAGGCAGCAGGGATAGAACGCCAGTACGTCCCCGACCGCACGATGGACGACGTCGACGACCCGGATTTGGGGGCGGCCGCCATGGAAGATGCCGTTGAGGGGGACGACGCCGAGCCCGGAGGCACAGGGCTTACCGCCAGCTTCGAGGACTGGCCGGATGATGCAGAAGCCGAAGTCGCCCCGCGTCGCCAGCCGGCGGCCGACCATCAGGGCTCGAGCTCGTCCACCGCGCCGGCTGCCGGCGGCAGAGCACAGAAGCGTCGGGCCGCGTCAATCCTCTTCGGCAGTCGGCCGAAGAAGTCCAAAGCCTCCACCGCGACGACCAAACGAGATGAGGCGGCCGCGAAAGCGGCCCGCTTCCGCAAGGCGGTGAAGCAGCCTCAGGCGGTCTCAGCGTAAGTCGTCGATTGCCTGGTCGTGTGCCTTTCATCGTTCTCTCCTGTTCGAACATTCTTCCTAACCTTTTCCCGCTCGCTGGACAGGGCGCCGCTTTCCCATGAGCGGGGTCCGGGCGGCTCCGTAGTTGGGCCGACTGGAGGGTCTTCGGGCTCCCGCCGCGTGGACCCCTGATGAGGACATCAATACAATTGTTACACCCACAGCCCCTGCTGCTATACATACTGGACCAAGTACTAGAGCTCGTGCACGCCAACTAAATTACCAGGTACTTTCGTTTCTTGGTAATGATTCTAATGTTCATGAGAATATGATGCTGCCTAAATTGGATACATTTGTTTTGCTTACAAATGAAGGGCCTAGCTTGGAGAAGGATGAACATTGGAGCAAGAACAAGCATGGAGATGATGGCATGTGCAAGGGGAACAAGAACGGAGTTACAAGTGATGATTTCAGGACTTTGAAGCCACCATAATGGGTGCATGAAGCCTTGAACGAAATATACAAGATGCCACTTCATAAATTTCGTCCCGAGGCTATTTTAGGTGCTGCGTCACCTTATTATTGGGCCAGGCCCATGTAATTTCGAAATACATAAGTATAGGCTATTTTTAGAGTCCGTATGTGTGGGGAAACAAGAGATAGGGTTGATTTCGGACTCCTCCACCAAGGGCCACGAAATTCCCCCCTCTTCCTCCATATATACAGCCCTTAGGGCATCGTTTAGACTTTGGGTTTTGTTTAGATTAAAAGTTCGCCATAGCTGCAACTTCGCGTACTTCGTTTGTGTTCAACGACCAGACAAAGGCGTCCCAGAACCCCACCTTGATCAATAAAGCTTTCATCTTATATTCGCAATATCCAGATTGCAATCTTAGTTTCTTGCTTGTTCTTCGTTTGCTCGCAGGAAACAGACCCTCGTGGTCAGGTTGATCGTGCTCCGGCGTGGTCAATAACCTCTCGGAGTTGGTTTAGCGATTGCTAAGGCGCGACGTCCTCGCACGTTCGTAGTCGGATCGTCAAAGTCGACTTCCACCAAAGCGAAATCCACCATCTCATCGAAAGACGGGACACCTTTGCCTCTATTAAGTGGTATCAGATTTCCAGGTTGCTCGGTGAGATTTTACAGTTTTTTTAGTAGTTTAGATCGAGTCTGTTCTTCATATCTATAGTCCACGAAAAAAGCAGCGCAAAAAAAAAGAGCGCAAAAAAAAGCAGCGCAAATAAAAAAAAGAGCGCAAAAAAAAAGAAAAAGAAAAAAGAGCGAAAAAAAAAATTCAGAGTGTGCTTTTCCCTTGTTTACGTGCCGCGCCGTGATTTTGTTAGTGTTCTAGGCTCGCGTCTCTAGCACAGTCTAGCCTAGGACCAGCACAGTACCGTCGTTGAGCGTTTATTCAACTTTGCATCTCTGAATTGATTATTGCTGACCCTTTTTGCTACCATATTATAAGCCTTCCCAGCTCCACATACATCTACGTCGTGCGTTTGACTCTCCCTGGTAATCGCTCTATCCAAGCTTTGAGAGTTTTTGACTACAATGGTTGCCGATCACCGCCTGCTGCTGGGTAAGAACTGGTAAGAATTTGAGATTTGCTTGACGGATTTGTGACACCCACCACCACCACTTGTTCGTAGTCTGTAGGATCATATTCTTGTGTGTTTCTATTGCTGCTAACCATGCCAGGATCACAAGCCGACGAGATTGACTGGGAGAATTTATCGAACAAGGAGCTTCATGACAAGTTTCAGCAAATGATGACTGAACAGGTGCAAGATGTGCTGAACAATTTTGAAGAGGCCATGGAGAAGATCACTGGCTTTGAGAAGATGTTCGAAACAAAGCTCGATAACAAGTTTAATGAATTGCTCGCGCGTCTTCCACCACCACCAACCGCTGCAGCTAACGCACCTCTCCAACAACAACAACAACAACGACTACCTCCACGTCGCGAAGCAGACCTCCGCCGAGCAAGCCGTGTTCCTCTTGCGTTTGGCCAAACTGTTGGTGCTGCTGTTGATACTTCTGTGGCTCCTGCTGCTGATGCGGAGGAGGATGATTATGTGGGAGACTATGAGGATGAGGTTGATCAAAATCAACACTACGTGCAGCCACCTGTACCACCACCAGCAGGTCGACCTCAGGTATATATTCGTAATGGTAGGCCTGCACCACCACCTCAGGTACGAGATGATGTCCATATTCCTAAACTGAAATTGAATATTCCACCATTTGAGGGTAGATATGTTCCTGATATATATCTTACTTGGGAGTTAGAAACTGAACAACGATTTACGTGTTTACAATATCCTGAGGAGAGACGAGTTGCTGCTGCCGTTTGTGCTTTCACTAGTTTTGCATGTGTATGGTGGTCTGAACATTGTAGATTATATCCTATTCCAACTACTTGGGCTGCTTTGAAAACTGCTATGCGTACGCGTTGGGTTCCACCATATTATCAACGTGAATTGCTTCAAAAATTGCAGCGTTTAAGACAAGGGAAAAATTCTGTAGAAGAATATTATCAGGAATTACAAACTGGCATGATTAGATGTGGTATTGTTGAGGAGAATGAAGCTATGCTTGCACGTTTTCTGGGTGGATTTAATAGAGAGATTCAGACCATTCTAGACTATAAGGAGTATACTAATATCACTCGTTTATTCCATCTTGCTTGTAAAGCTGAACGTGAAGTGCAGGATCGACAAGCATTGGGGCGAACTAACTTTTCTGCAGGCCGACCTTCATCATGGACACCACGTGCATCTTCTACTTCAACTGCACCAGCACCTCCATCCGGTGCCACCTCCAGCCGTGATACAAGAAAACAGGCACAACCACCATTATCTGCCAAGAGCGCACCTGCGGGGCCTGCACAGCGTTCTTCTTCTTCCATGCCATCAACAGGGCACACAAGTGATATTATTTGTCGTCGTTGTAAGGGAGGAGGTCATTATGCGAGAGAATGCAAATCTCCGCGTGTGATGATTGCTACCGCGGATGGTGGATATGAGTCCGCTAGTGACTATGATGAGGAGACTTTGGCTCTTATTACACGTGAAGAACATGGTGGAGATGATTCTTATCATGAGCCGCAATACATGGCTCCTGAAGACGCTGACAGGTATGAATGTTTAGTTGCTCAACGTGTTTTGAGTGTGCAGGTCACACAAGCTGAGCAAAATCAGAGGCACAATTTGTTCCATACCAAGGGAGTTGTGAAGGAACGTTCTGTGCGCGTCATAATAGACGGAGGGAGCTGCAACAACTTGGCTAGCATGGAGATGGTGGAGAAGCTTTCTCTCACCACAAGACCACATCCACATCCTTACTACATCCAATGGTTCAACAACAGCGGCAAGGTTAAGGTAACACGTACTGTTCGTGTGTATTTTAGTATCTCTACATATGCTGATTATGTTGATTGTGATGTGGTACCTATGCAAGCATGTTCCTTATTACTTGGTAGACCATGGCAATTTGATAAAAATTCTGTACACCATGGTAGAAACAATCACTATACTCTTGTTCATAAGGATAAAAATATTACTTTGCTTCCTATGACTCCTGATTCCATTTTGAAAGATGATATTAATAGAGCTAATAAAGCACAACAGGATAAGAATAAGAGTGAAAATCAGATTGTGGCAAAAGAATTTGAGCAACAAATGAAGCCTAATAATAAACCATCTAGTGTTGCTTCTGAAATTAAATTGAAAAGTGCATGTTTATTTGCCACCAAATCTGATATTGATGAGCTAGATTTCAGCAAATCTGTTTGCTATGCTTTTGTGTGCAAAGAGGCATTATTTTCATTCGAGGACGTGCCTTCCTCTTTGCCTCCTGCTGTCACTAACATTTTGCAGGAGTTCGCTGACGTTTTTCCACAAGACGTGCCACCGGGATTACCGCCTATTCGAGGGATTGAGCATCAGATTGACTTAATTCCCAGTGCTTCACTGCCAAACCGTGCACCATACCGTACCAATCCAGAGGAGACGAAGGAGATTATGCGTCAAGTACAAGAGCTTCTCGACAAAGGTTATATACGTTGATGAGGACATCAATACAATTGTTACACCCACAGCCCCTGCTGCTATACATACTGGACCAATTACTAGAGCTCGTGCACGCCAACTAAATTATCAGGTACTTTCGTTTCTTGGTAATGATTCTAATGTTCATGAGAATATGATGCTGCCTAAATTGGATACATTTGTTTTGCTTACAAATGAAGGGCCTAGCTTGGAGAAGGATGAACATTGGAGCAAGAACAAGCATGGAGATGATGGCATGCGCAAGGGGAACAAGAACGGAGTTACAAGTGATGATTTCAGGACTTTGAAGCCACCATAATGTGTGCATGAAGCCTTGGACGAAATATACAAGATGCCACTTCATAAATTTCGTCCCGAGGCTATTTTAGGTGCTGCGTCACCTTATTATTGGGCCAGGCCCATGTAATTTCGAAATACATAAGTATAGGCTATTTTTAGAGTCCGTGTGTGTGGGGAAACAAGAGATAGGGTTGATTTCGGACCCCTCCACCAAGGGCCACGAAATTCCCCCCTCTTCCTCCATATATACAGCCCTTAGGGCATCGTTTAGACTTTGGGTTTTGTTTAGATTAAAAGTTCGCCATAGCTGCAACTTCGCGTACTTCGTTTGTGTTCAACGACCAGACAAAGGCGTCACAGAACCCCACCTTGATCAATAAAGCTTTCATCTTATATTCGCAATATCTAGATTGCAATCTCAGTTTCTTGCTTGTTCTTCGTTTGCTCGCAGGAAACAGACCCTCGTGGTCAGGTTGATCATGCTCCGGCGTGGTCAATAACCTCTCGGAGTTGGTTTAGCGATTGCTAAGGCGCGACGTCCTCGCACGTTCGTAGTCGGATCGTCAAAGTCGACTTCCACCAAAGCGATATCCATCATCTCATCGAAAGACGGGACACCTTTGCCTCTATCATTCTTCCTTCTTTACAATTCTGCATTACATCTTTAAAATCAGCATCATGCACATATTGATCTTTGATGGTCTCTAAACCAAATATTTTGAAGTCAAGTTGTGAAAGCATAGTATAGCGACGAGACAATGCATCAGCAATAACATTTTCTTTTTCCTTCTTGTGTTTAATGACATAAGGGAAAGTCTCAATGAATTCAACCCATTTAGCATGTCTACGATTCAGTTTAGCTTGACTTTTAATATGTTTCAAAGATTCATGATCAGAATGTATAACAAATTCTTTGGGCCATAAATAATGTTGCCATGTTTCTAAAGTCCGAACAAGAGCATATAATTCTTTATCATAAGTAGAATAATTCAGACTAGGCCCACTCAATTTTTCAGAAAAGTATGCAACAGGTTTGCCATCTTGTAATAACACACCTCCTAATCCAATTCCACTAGCATCACATTCAAGCTCAAAAGTCTTATTAAAATCAGGAAGTTGGAGTAAAGGAGCATGTGTCAACTTATCTTTCAATACCGTGAAGGCTTCTTCCTGTGCGGTACCCCAAACAAAAGGCACATCCTTCTTTGTAAGCTCGTTGAGAGGTGCAGCAATGGTGCTGAAATCTCTCACAAAACGCCTATTGAATCCAGCGAGGCCAAGAAAACTCCTCACTTGTGTGACCGTTTTGGGCTGCGGCCAACTCTCAATAGCTTCAATCTTGGCTTTATCAACTTCAATTCCCTGTGGAGTAACAACATAGCCAAGAAAAGATACTCGGTCGGTGCAAAAGGTGCACTTCCCAAGGTTACCAAACAAACGTGCATCACGTAGAGCAATAAAAACAGCACGTAAATGTTCCAAATGTTCTTCCAAAGATCTGCTATAAATCAGTATATCATCAAAATAGACTACCACAAATCGTCCAATGAAAGCACGTAAAACTTCGTTCATTAGTCTCATGAAAGTACTAGGCGCATTAGTTAACCCAAAAGGCATGACTAACCACTCATATAATCCAAACTTAGTTTTAAATGCTGTTTTCCATTCATCTCCCAATTTCATACGAATTTGATGGTATCCACTACGCAAATCAACTTTGGAGAATATTGTAGAGCCACTCAATTCATCAAGCATATCATCTAGCCTAGGAATAGGATTACGATAACGAATAGTAATATTATTAATGCCTCTACAATCAACACACATACGTGATGTACCATCCTTTTTCGGCACTAGAATAATAGGAACAGCACAAGGACTAAGGGATTCGCGTATATAACCTTTGTCGAGAAGCTCTTGTACTTGACGCATAATCTCCTTCGTCTCCTCTGGATTGGTACGGTATGGTGCACGGTTGGGCAGTGAAGCACCGGGAATTAAGTCAATCTGATGCTCAATCCCTCGAATAGGCGGTAATCCCGGTGGCACGTCTTGTGGAAAGACGTCAGCGAACTCCTGCAAAATGTTAGTGACAGCAGGAGGCAAAGAGGAAGGCACGTCCTCGAATGAAAATAATGCCTCTTTGCACACAAAAGCATAGCAAACAGATTTGCTCAAATCTAGCTCATCAATATCAGATTTGGTGGCAAATAAACATGCACTTTTCAATTTAATTTCAGAAGCAACACTAGATGGTTTATTATTAGGCTTCATTTGTTGCTCAAATTCTTTTGCCACAATCTGATTTTCACTCTTATTCGTCTCCTGTTTTGCTTTATTAGCTCTATTAATATCATCTTTCAAAATGGAATCAGGAGTCATAGGAAGCAAAGTAATATTTTTATCCTTATGAACAAGAGTATAGTGATTGTTTCTACCATGGTGTACAGAATTTTTATCAAATTGCCAAGGTCTACCAAGTAATAAGGAACATGCTTGCATAGGTACCACATCACAATCAACATAATCAGCATATGTAGAGATACTAAAATGCACACGAACAGTACGTGTTACCTTAACCTTGCCGCTATTGTTGAACCATTGGATGTAGTAAGGATGTGGATGTGGTCTTGTGGTGAGAGAAAGCTTCTCCACCATCTCCATGCTAGCCAAGTTGTTGCAGCTCCCTCCGTCTATTATGACGCGCACAGAACGTTCCTTCACAACTCCCTTGGTATGGAACAAATTGTGCCTCTGATTTTGCTCAGCTTGTGTGACCTGCACACTCAAAACACGTTGAGCAACTAAACATTCATACCTGTCAGCGTCTTCAGGAGCCATGTATTGCGTCTCATGATCAGAATCATCTCCACCATGTTCTTCACGTGTAATAAGAGCCAATGTCTCCTCATCATAGTCACTAGCGGACTCATATCCACCATCCGCGGTAGCAATCATCACACGCGGAGATTTGCATTCTCTCGCATAATGACCTCCTCCCTTACAACGACGACAAATAATATCACTTGTGTGCCCTGTTGATGAGGACATCAATACAATTGTTACACCCACAGCCCCTGCTGCTATACATACTGGACCAATTACTAGAGCTCGTGCACGCCAACTAAATTACCAGGTACTTTCGTTTCTTGGTAATGATTCTAATGTTCATGAGAATATGATGCTGCCTAAATTGGATACATTTGTTTTGCTTACAAATGAAGGGCCTAGCTTGGAGAAGGATGAACATTGGAGCAAGAACAAGCATGAAGATGATGGCATGCGCAAGGGGAACAAGAATGGAGTTACAAGTGATGATTTCAGGACTTTGAAGCCACCATAATGGGTGCATGAAGCCTTGGACGAAATATACAAGATGCCACTTCATAAATTTCGTCCCGAGGCTATTTTAGGTGCTGCGTCACCTTATTATTGGGCCAGGCCCATGTAATTTCGAAATACATAAGTATAGGCTATTTTTAGAGTCCGTATGTGTGGGGAAACAAGAGATAGGGTTGATTTCGGACTCCTCCACCAAGGGCCACGAAATTCCCCCCTCTTCCTCCATATATACAGCCCTTAGGGCATCGTTTAGACTTTGGGTTTTGTTTAGATTAAAAGTTCGCCATAGCTGCAACTTCGCGTACTTCGTTTGTGTTCAACGACCAGACAAAGGCGTCACAGAACCCCACCTTGATCAATAAAGCTTTCATCTTATATTCGCAATATCCAGATTGCAATCTTAGTTTCTTGCTTGTTCTTCGTTTGCTCGCAGGAAGCAGACCCTCGTGGTCAGGTTGATCGTGCTCCGGCGTGGTCAATAACCTCTCGGAGTTGGTTTAGCGATTGCTAAGGCGCGACGTCCTCGCACGTTCGTAGTCGGATTGTCAAAGTCGACTTCCACCAAAGCGAAATCCACCATCTCATCGAAAGACGGGACACCTTTGCCTCTGTCAACCCCCGCACCGACCTCAGGGAGGCCACGGAGCGGAACGCCCGTGAGGCGCGGGAGGAGCGTGAGGCGGCGGAGAAAGCGGCCGCTCAGGCGGCGAGGGAGCAGGCCGACGCGGCAGCCAAGGCCCAAGCGGAGGCGGCGACCGCGGAAACGGAGGCGGAGGGTTCGCGTAACCAGCCTCCGCTGCTCGCCATTCCCCTCCGAGCCGTGGCCCCTGACACCCCATTGCCCCTGGCGGAGGAAATCATCCAAGACCCGCCGCTGATGGAGAGGAGGGAGGACATCGTGGCCTTCGCGGGGAGAGCACCGCCGGCAGCGCCAACCAGAGCGGGCCAAGGCGGCCAATCATCAGCGGCGCCAGAGGAGCCGGCCGGGGGTGAGCCGGAGGACGGAGCCGGCTTCGAGGTGCAGCCGGTGATGCGTCGGCGCGCAGGGGGAGGCGCCGCTCCGCTGGAGTCGCGCCGAGTTGCGTGCGCCGGCCAGTCGGCGGAGGCTCTGGAGGCGGCCAGCACCGCCACGTCCGAGTGGACTCCCAGCGGGGGGACTGGCGAGCTGAATGTGGCGGCTCAAGACGTCCGGAGCCGGCTTCAAGCTCAGGCCGCCCTGCTGCAGCAGTACACCCAGGAGTTCCTGTCGACGCGGGCCGCCATCCGGGTGAGTCTTTCATTCTTGGCCGCTTTGGTCTCTTGATTTCTTCCATGGGGGCGCATCAGCGCACCCACTGGGTGTAGTCCTCGAGATTCGGGCCGACTGCTGAGCAGTCGGGTCGGATCTTTCTTGATGACTATCTTATTTTTGCTTTCTAACTGAACTTCCAAGAATGTCATAACTCCCGCGCTGCCGCCTTCAACTCCCAGGCTCAGGAGTTGGGTCGGAAGACCGACGACCTGGTCAACAGCCGAAGTAAGTGCTTGATCTTGTCTGTCTCCTGTGGGGGCGCGTCAGCGCACCCACTGGGTGTAGTCCCCGAGATTCGGGCCGACTGCTGAGCAGTCGGGTCGGATCTTTCTTGACGACTTTTTCCTTATTGGTTTTTTCTTTCGTCTTTCGTGCTTTCAGGGGCCAACGCCGACTTGAGGAGGGAGCTCGGCGAAGCGCAGGCCGCCCTTCGTACCAAGGATGCTGAGTACGCTGCCTTGGTCCAGGAGCGTGACCGCCTGGCCAAGAAGCTGGCTGACCAAGAGGAGAGCCACAAGGCGGCCCTGCAGAAAGCGCAGGACAGGGAGGCCGCCCTGAAGGCAGAGTTTGAGACCGAGGCAGCGAGCTGGGCTGAGACCCGGCGAGCGCTGGATGAAGGCTTCAGCCGCATCGAGGACTTGATCGATGGTAAGCCGCCTTCCTCGCTCCTCTCCTGCCCCTTGCCGCCTGGTTTTGGCCTGACTTGTGCTGCTGCTTATTTTCTTGTGCCGACTACTTTCTCGGCCACTCCGCCTTCGCCGCCCAAACCATCGAGGCCCATCGCGAGGCGCGCCGTTAGGCGGGGGTCAACATCGCGTCGGACGCGAATCGGACACTTGAGGAGCAGCTCTTGGCTGTCCAAGCGCGGCTGCAGCCGGCTCACCGGATGCTTCGCCGGCTCCAACGTGCCGGGGCGCAGGTGTTGGCCGCCCTCTGGCCCGGCGAGATGATCCCCCGCACCCCAAGCCGGACTGCCGACTGGCTGGAGGTCGCAGTCGGTCGCTTTGAAGCTTGGAAGGCGTCGGCGGCCCGTCTTGGAGCCGGGCGGGCGTTGGATTTTGTTCGAGCTTGGTACCCAGGGCGGAACCTGGACCAGCTGCGCACTTGGCGGCTGGAGGCCGACGTGGAGCTGGAGGAGGTGCGGCCGGCTATCGCCCAGCGTGCTTCGACGATTGCCGAGTGCACCGACATCAACGTTTTTACGCCTGAAATCAATGATGACGGTGTTGCCCAGCCGGAGGAGTGGTTCGGGCTGAACCCGGCGGTGGGCGAGGACTCGGCAGAGGAGATCGCCTCCAGCGACAAGGGCGAGGATGACGAAGAAGGGGACGGTGAAGACGTCGAGCCGGCTAGGGGAACAACCGGTCGGCCTCAGGCTGACCGTGCCTCTAGCAACGAGGCGCGTGGAAGCGCGCCCTCTGCGAGAGGCGGTGATCAAGCCGAGGTCCGCCTGCCGGCCACTCCTTCAGCCGGCACAACCGTCTCCGGCGACCAGCCCGGCTCGTCGGTAGCTCTGCCAGCTTGACCTACCGTCCTTATTTTTCCTGCTTGTTGCCTTTTGAACAATCTTTATTAAGCTTTCGCAGTTCCACCCACTGGGGGTGTATCCAAACTATGTTGAATGCTGGCCTCTTGGAGGTCTTTTATGTAAATATTATTATGTGCATGTTTGGTTTCCTTTCGCGTATGCTTTTTATCCTTAGGCTTTTTCCTTTGCCGCCTTCCCTCTTTGGGGAGGCAAGTACTCGAGCTTTCTTGGATTGAAGTGAAGTGAATGGAAACTGGCCGGCCGGCTACTCTGGTAGTCGGTCGGTGGTAGGCGGCAAACCGGCTTTCGTTATATTAGTCCGTTGGTCCCTGGCCATATTTCGTGTGGGCATCCTTTCCTGCTTTTGACTCTTGCCAGCCGGACAGCCGGTTCTTCGAACTGCGACTTTGGCAAGAGCTAAGCCTGGGTGTCGGCACACTACTTGTCTGACCGCGGGTAGGACTTCTAATATAACTCCAGTCGGCCAGTCCCCGGGCCGACTAGTCGAACCCGGTGCCGGACGGAACAAGTAAATGAAATGACAAGGTCATAAGCATGATACTTTTCATTCATAGACAAAAGATGGCAGTCCCCGAGCCCTCCTCGGGGGGCCTATTGTCTCGTATTTAGTACAAAAGTTAGCGTGGTACATACTGCATTTCAACTGTAAAATCTTCGAAGGAGGTTGGCGTTCCATGGTCGTTCCGACTCCTTGCCGGAGTCGTCTCTCTTTCATGCCTTCGGCTTCTGCGCGTCGATCAGGTAGTAGGAGTCGTTGCCTAGAGCTCTGCTGATGACGAAGGGGCCCTCCCAAGGGGCCGAGAGCTTGTGCTGGCCGGCTGTTCGCTGGATCAGCCGGAGCACAAGATCGCCCTCTTGGAAGGATCTTGGCTTGACCTTCCTGCTGTGGTAGCGGCGCAGGCCCTGCTGATAGATGGCGGACCGGCTGAGGGCTAACAGTCGGCCTTCTTCCAGCAGGTCGACGCCGTCTTCTCGTGCTTCCTTGGCCTCCGCCTCCGTGTACATGGTTACCTGAGGCGAGTCGAACTCGATGTCAGTTGGGATGACCGCCTTGGCACTGTACACGAGGAAGAAAGGAGTGAAGCCGGTTGACTTCTTTGGGGTAGTGCGCAAACTCCAGAGGACAGCCCGCAGCTCATCGAGCCAACGGCCGGCCGAACGCTCCAGTGGCACGACCAGTCGGGGCTTGATGCCGGAGAGGATGACGCCGTTGGCTCGCTCGACCTGGCCGTTTGACTGCAGGTGGGCGACGGACGCTAAGTCCAGCCGGATACCTTGCGCTTCGCAGAAACGTGCCAAGGATCCTTTGGCAAAATTCGTGCCATTGTCGGTGATGATGCTGTGTGGCATGCCGTACCGAGTTGTTATGTCTGCGATGAATGTCACAGCAGTCGGCCCATTCAGCTTCTTGATCGGCTTTGCCTCAATCCACTTGGTGAATTTGTCCACGGCGACGAGCAAATGCGTCATGCTGCAGCGCGCCGTCTTGAATGGGCCCACCATGTCCAGTCCCCAAACGGCGAAGGGCCGGGTGAGGGGAATGGTCTTGAGTGCCGAAGCCGGCATGTGTTGCTTGGAGCTGAAGAGTTGGCACCCTTTGCAAAATTTAACTAATTCTTTGGCGTCATCCAAAGCAGTCGGCCAGAAGAAACCATGGCGGAAAGCTTTGGCGACGAGTGATCTTGAAGCCGCATGGTGGCCGCATTCTCCTTGGTGAATGTCCCTGAGGATTGCAATGCCCTTCTCTTGCTCGACCCACCGTTGGAGGACTCCAGTGACACTGCGCTTGACGAGTTCTCTGTTGACGATTGTGTATGCTCCGGCTCGATGTTGGACTTGTCTTGCCTCTGTTTCGTCAGCCGGCAGATCTTGGTTTACTAGGAAGTTGAGGATGGACTGAGCCCATGACGGAGCCACGACTTCTCCTACTGCCAATGTGGCTACTGCCACCAGGGTGGGCGGGCTGGGTGGTGAAATGCTGGAGTCGGCCGCCGGCTGTTGTGTTGGTGCAGTCCCCGGGCCGGCTACTGCAGTCCCCTAGCCGGGTGTGGCAGTCCCCGAGCCGGTTGCCAAAGTCCCCGGGCCGACTACTGAAGTCCCAGGGTCGCCTGCTTGGTTCTTCGAGCCGGACCCGGCCGCGTCGGGGTCAGGCGGTACGAAGATAGAATCGGACTCTGGAGACGGCTTGATGGACGGCTTGAGGAGGCGTTGTAGAGCGACGCCGGTTGGTATTGCTTGCCGAGTGGAGCCTATTCGAGCCAGGGCATCGGCTGGCTTGTTGTCGGCTCGCGGTACGTGGAGGAACTCGCATCCTTCAAAGTATCCGCTGAGTTGTTGAACCAAGAAGCGGTAGATTGCCATATTTGCATCCTTGGCGTCCCAGTCGCCGGATGATTGCTGAACCACCAAGTCTGAGTCGCCATAACATAGGATCCGGCGGATGCCGAGTTCCTTGGCAAGCCGGAGCCCGTGTATGAGTGCCTCGTACTCGGCTACATTGTTGGAGGCGGCAAAGTGAATCTGTAGCGTGTATATGAGCTTGTCGCCTTTGGGAGTGGTAAGGACGACGCCGGCTCCCAAGCCGGTGCGCATCTTGGACCCGTCAAAGTGCATGCGCCAATGGGTGGAGTCGGGAGCTGGCGGCAGGTACTGGGTCTCAGCCCAGTCGACGAGGAAGTCGGCCAGTGCTTGGGACTTGATGGCGGTGTGGGGCTGGTAGAAGATTGTGTAAGGGGCCAGCTCGATGGCCCATTTCGCCACCCGGCCGGATGCGTCCCGGCTGCCTATGATCTCGGCCAGCGGGGCGGTGCATACGACCGTGACGGGATGCTCTTGAAAGTAGGGCTTCAGCTTCTTGGTGGTGAAGTACACGTCGTAACACATCTTCTGATAGTGCGGGTAGTTCTGCTTTGAAGCGGACAGCACCTCGCTCAAATAATACACCGGCCTCTGGACCGGCTGGGCTCAGCCTTCTTCTGGGCGTTGGACTACGATGATGGTGCTGACCACCCGGCTGGTTGCGGCAATGTAAAGGAGCATGGGCTCTTTCTCAGTCGGCGCCGCTAGGATGGGCAGTGTGGCCAGCATCTTCTTCAGCTCGTGAAAAGCTTGGTCAGCCTGGTTGTTCCACTCGAAGTGAGTGCTCTTCTTCATGAGGCGGTAGAGGGGGAGAGCTTTCTCTCTGAGCCGGCTGATGAAGCGGTTCAAGGAGGCCAAGCATCTGGTGAACTTTTGGATGTCTCGAAGCTTGGTGGGGATCGCCATTCTCTCGATGGCCTTGATCTTCATCGGGTTGCATTCGATGCCGCGTTCGAAGACCAGGAAGCCTAGGAGCTGGCCGGATGGCACTCCGAACACGCATTTCTCGGGTTGAGCTTGATTTGGAACCGGCGTAGGTTCTCAAACGTTTCTTTGAGGTCTTCCAGTAAGGTGCCGCACTTCTCCGTCTTCACCACAATGTCGTCCACGTAGACGTGAGCGTTTCTGCTGAGTTGCTTGAGGAGGCACTTCTGCATGCAACGCTGAAAAGTGGCACCGGCATTTCTTAAGCCGAATGTCATAGTCAGGTAGCAGAAGGCTCCAAATGGCGTGATGAAGGCGGTCTTCAGGCGGTCGTCCGGATCTAGCTTTATCTGGTGATATCCTGAGTAAGCATCCAAGAAACTCAACAACTCGCAGCCGGCCGTGGAGTCTATCACTTGGTCAATCCTCGGCAGGGCAAAGGGATCTTTAGGGCAGGCCTTGTTGAGGCTTGTGTAGTCTATACACATGCGCCACTTGTTGTTCTTCTTTAACACGAGGACCGGGTTGGCCAGCCACTCTGGAAAGAAAACTTCCATAATGAAGCCGGCTGCCAGAAGCCGGGCTATCTCCTTCCCTACAATCCTTCTCTTTTCCTTTGATAGTTGGCGGAGGGGCTGCTTGAATGGTTTCGCGTCTTTTCGGACGTGTAGTTTGTGCTCGGCGAATTCCTTCGGAACACCCGGCATGTCCTTGGGGGACCATGCAAAGATGTCCCGATTCTCACGGAGGAAATCGGCAAGCTCGCCTTCCTATTTGCTGTTCAGGCTTGCCCCGATGACGGCAAACCTCTCGGGGTGCTCGGGGTCAAGGGGTATCTTTGGCTTCTTTGGCCGGCTGGAAAGATCCTTGGGCATCATACTCCTTGGGGTCGGGGGACTGGTTCAGCTGCTTGCTGGCCATGGCCATGACCCGGTCCAACATCTTCTTCTCTTCGGCAATCACAAGGGACTCGGCCAGCCGGCTGCTGGCGGCAGCGCACTCGGAAGACTTCTTGTAATCACCGGCTACGGTGATGACGCCCTTGGAACTTGGTATCTTTATCTTGAGGTATGCGTGGGGAACTACCATGAACCTGGCCAAGGCGGGTCGGCCAAGCAATGCGTGGTAGGGGCTCTCCAGGTCCACTACTTCAAACCAGATTGCTTCCCGGCGGAAATGCTCCTTGTCCCCAAAGAGTACATCAATCTTGATCTTGCCAATGGGGGCGCAGGACAAGCCGGGTACGATGCCATGAAACACTGTCCGAGTAGGCATGAGCTGCTTCGTCTTGACATTTAGCTTCTCCAGGGTGTCACGGTACAGGATGTTGATGCTGCTCCGGCCGTCTATCAGCACGCGGGAGAAGCGGGCAGCGCGTCTGTCCGTCGCAAGGGTGGCTTCCAGGACCAACACATAAGAGCCGGGAGACGGCATCACCTCTGGATGGTTGGCCCGGCTCCAGCTGATGGGTTTTTCTGACCAATGCATGTGTCCGGCGGGGTTGGCAGCGACCACGCTGACTTCCTGGTGCTCTCGGCGTTTGCCGTGCCGGTCTTCGAGCTGGCTTGTAAAGACGATGTAGGTTGCTTGCTCGTCGGGGAATTCGTCGTCGACGGCTCCGACTGCGGGCCGAGCGGCCGGAGGCGGCGAGGCGGCGGGCCGGCAGGCGGACGCGGCACGAGCCCCTCGCCTTTAGAGATTCCGGTGAGCCAATGGCACTTCCGGGTTGTGTGGTTGGACGGCTTCGCGCCGCTATGGAACTTGCACGGGGCGTCGAGAGTTTGCTCGTAGGAGAAAGCCGGCTGCCAAGCCGGCCGGCCGCCCTTGGGCTTCTTGGGAGCGGGTCGCCCTTCAGGCAGCGCGTCTTCGACCATGGCCACCTGCTGACTGGTGGGAGGCGGCGCAGGGCCCTTGCGCTTGTGGTCGTTCGGGTGTGGGCGTCGGCCGGAATCCCCTGCCGGCGTCTTGGGCTCCGGGTTGAGTACTTTCCCGGACGCGTCTACCCGGAGCTCGTTCTTCATCGAAGAGTCGGCGGTGGCGTATTTGTCTGCTATGTCCAGAAGCTCGTCGAGGGTAGTCGGTTCGTCACAAAGGAGCTTGTGCTTGAGGAGGGTACCTTCTCGGCACCCAGCAGTGAAGTATTCGATGGCTTGCACCTCTTGCACCCCCTCGCAAGAATTGCGGAGCTCGGCCCAACGCGTGAGGTAGTCGCGAGTGGACTCGGCTGGGCCCTGTACGCACAGGGAGAGCTGCCTGGGCTTGGGGGCCCGCTTGTATGTGCTGATGAAGTTGCGGATGAAAGCTTCGGTGAAATCTAGCCAGCTGTTGATGCTGAGAGGCTTGAGGCTGTTGAGCCAGGTCCACGTCGTGCCTTGCAGCATGAGGGGCACGTACTTCACGGCAACGCGCCGGTTGCCGTTGGCTATGCTGACCGCCATGGAGTAGTCGATCAACCAATCTTCCCGCTTCACGGAGCCGTTGTACTTGGGCGTGTCTCTTGGGAGTGAGAACCCTTTGGGGAAAGGCTCGTTGCGGATGCGGGGGCTGAAACAAGGCGGGCCGACATCGTCTTCTTCTTCCAGCGCCAGGGATCGCGCCAGGCTGTCGATCCGATGGCGGGCGTCGTTCTCGCCGACTCCTTCGCGGCGACCTAGTCGGCCGCTGAGAGTCGGGTGCGCCACTGGCGGCGGGGTGGGATATCTCTCTCCACGGGGTCGAGGCGGAGGCGGGTTGCCCTGCCATTCCATGGCTCGGGGATGGCCGTCCGCGTCTCGCTCGATGGAGATTCGGGTCCGGCTTCGGCTGGCCGCCGGTTCTTTCTCGCGCCGCGCGCGGGCGTTGCTCGTAGTCGGTGTCCGGGACGTCGTACCGTGATCTCGGCGCGGGGGAGGGCTTCTCGCGCGGGCGTCGGCTTCGTGCCGCCGTGCGGCCACGTCAATTAGTTGCTGGATGCGTCGGGTCATGTGGGGGAGTTCTTCGGCCTCCAAGCCGTCCAACTCGTCCACGGTCGCCTGGGCGGCACGCAAGTTCTCGAGCGGAGTGGCATAGACCGGGCGGTCGACTCCCAGCATGTCGGCGATGACGGCGCAGCGTTGCTTGACAATGCCGGCCCGGCTTGGCCCGCCCGGGGCTGGCGTGCCGAAGGCGGCGCGGTCAGCTTCGCGCTGGTAGGCCTCAGTGAGGCGTCTCACGGAAGCCAGCCTCTGGCCCTTTGCAAGGAGGGCGAGGCGGCGCGCCTCCAGTGCTTCGTCGTCGGCATCAGCCGGGAGGGGTGGACAAGTCGTGGGCCGCCGCGTGCGGGGCGTCGTGGGCGCTCTCGTCGGCGGGGCTGCCGTGGCCGACGACCATCACTTCGGTGGTGACAGTATCGCGGCCGTCGGTCCGAGGAAGCGGGTCGTTGTAGATCGCGACGTTGATGGGGAAGGTGTCGAAGGAGGCCGTGTCGGAGTCGACAGGCATCGGGTCGGTGGAGCCAACCGACTCCAAATCCACAGCGGGCTCACTGGAGACATGGAGCTGGCCGAGGAGGTTGGCGAGGTGGTCGGTGCCCGCATCGGAGGCGAGCTCGTCGGAGATGAGGGTTTCGTCGAGGAGATTGGCGAGGCTGCTCGCCGTGCAGAGGCTGGTGACGCCTTGCAGCGCGTCCTGGCAAGCGCCATCGGGCGTGCCGGGCTGGCTACGCTTGCTGGGGAGGAAGAGGGTTCCCGTCCATAACAGGTCTCCGGACGACGGTGCACCCGGCCCCACGGTGGGCGCCAAATGTCGGTTGGTAGGTGCGACATATGCCAATGGGTGGCTTATCATTGTGGGAGCCAGTAAGACGTCGCCGGTGCCCGGAAACGGGATGAGGCGAAGGCATGCACGCCGGCGAATCTTACCCAGCTTCGGGGATCTCCATGGAGATAACACCCCTACTGCTGCTCTGCGGGGTCTCCGCATGATCACTAGATGGACAAGTAGCTACACAATGCTCCTTGAGCTATTCGGTGGGAGGAGGAAGAAGGGCACGGCTAGCTTGCTTCTTCTCCTTGTGTGGTGTCTAAAACTAGCTAGGGGTCCAACCCTTTGCATGGGTGCCCCAGGGGGTTTATATAGGCCTAGCCCCCGGGGGTACAATGATAATCCGACTGGGCGCGGGTCCCAGCCGTCTGTGACTGCGCTCTCCGGCTTCTGCGCCGGCTGCTGGGGCCCGCCGGCTGGTGGGTCCCGCCGGCTGCCGGCTCCCTGGTCGACAGGCAGGCCCCACTGTCCAGGGCTTTGTCGGTGGCTGGTTACTGTTGCTCAATCTTGGTGACGAGGGCTTCGCCGTGGTACGTGTGGCTATAGTGCCGCCGTCCGGCGGGTGACCACTGTAGCCTCACCGCGTCTTGTCTCCTTAATGGGGCGTCTCCTTCGAGGTAGATGGCAAGCCGGCTGCGGGGAGCCGGCTCTGTCTTGGTGATAGAGGTGAGGGTCCCGATCTTTCGATGAGATGATAACTATCGATTTGGTGGAGACGACTTTGACAATCCGACTACAAACGTGCACGACGTTGCGCCTTAGCAATCGCTAAACCAATCTCCTGAGGTTACTGACGATGCTGGAAGCATGGTCAGCCTGACCACGAAGGTCTATTCCTGCAAGCAATCGAAGAACGAGCAAGAATATGATAAAGCAATCTGAATATTGCAAATATACATGAAGTATTGATAATGGTGGGGATCCGGAAGCGGTCTTAGTCTGGTCGTTGGACACAAACGAAGTACACGAAGTTGCAATGACTAACTTTTAACTAAACAAATCCCGAGGAAAAAGCTACTAGATGGATCTACTTATATAGGAGCAAGGGGTGGCGGCCAAGGAGGTGGAGGACGTCCCAAGGCAGCCTAAAACTAACCCTAGGTTGTACAAGGCTCATGGGCCCAAGTGGAGGTGATGCAACACCTTTGGGCTTGTAGTTTGACTCGGATTCTGCTGCAATGTCAGATTGTTTCGTCCGTAACTCAACGCTCCGGACAAATTTGAATGTAAATCCAATTGGGTTGGAAAGATCACGAAATCTAGTTTCCAACAAAAAAAGAATCACCCAATTCGGAGTCCGTATGAAAAAGTTGTTGGCGTTTTGAGTTAGGTATGTCTGTGCAGTCCGAATCTGAATCCAGAACGTGAGAGACTTGGACTCTATCTTATCTTGGCCCAAAAGTGACGTGAGAGGACTTTTTGAACACAACCTAAACTTTTCATTTTCCCTTATCTTCATATGTGGATTGTACAAATGTCCCATACACCTACAATTAGACAAAACACAAAAGTGTGTGAAGTATTTTTGTTCTGGATAACATAAATAGATTATTGAATAGTTTGCATTAGAAATCACCTGACAAATATGCATGTATGCAATATTTTTGGTCGTATCCAAGGTAGTCATGTCCTCATCATCCTCCCCTTTTTGAAAACAAAGCCGTCCTCGGCGTTGCTTAATCTGAAATGTGGCTAACAAAAGAGACAAGGTGTACATGTTGTATATGTATATGTCATCCAGTTTAACTTCTGATAGAGGCAAAGGTGTCCCGTCTTTCGATGAGATGATGGATATCGCTTTGCTGGAAGTCGACTTTGACGATCCGACTACGAACGTGCGAGGACGTCGCGCCTTAGCAATCGCTAAACCAACTCCGAGAGGTTATTGACCACGCCGGAGCACGATCAACCTGACCACGAGGGTCTGTTTCCTGCGAGCAAACGAAGAACAAGCAAGAAACTGAGATTGCAATCTGGATATTGCGAATATAAGATGAAAGCTTTATTGATCAAGGTGGGGTTCTGTGACGCCTTTGTCTGGTCGTTGAACACAAACGAAGTACGCGAAGTTGCAGCTATGGCGAACTTTTAATCTAAACAAAACCCAAAGTCTAAACGATGCCCTAAGGGCTGTATATATGGAGGAAGAGGGGGGGAATTTCGTGGCCCTTGGTGGAGGGGTCCGAAATCAGCCCTATCTCTTGTTTCCCCACACATACGGACTCTAAAAATAGCCTATACTTATGTATTTCGAAATTACATGGGCCTGGCCCAATAATAAGGTGACGCAGCACCTAAAATAGCCTCGGGACGAAATTTATGAAGTGGCATCTTGTATATTTCGTCCAAGGCTTCATGCACCAATTATGGTGGCTTCAAAGTCCTGAAATCATCACTTGTAACTCCGTTCTTGTTCCCCTTGCGCATGCCATCATCTCCATGCTTGTTCTTGCTCCAATGTTCATCCTTCTCCAAGCTAGGCCCTTCATTTGTAAGCAAAACAAATGTATCGAATTTAGGCAGCATCATATTCTCATGAACATTAAAATCATTACCAAGAAACGAAAGTACCTGGTAATTTAGTTGGCGTGCACGAGCTCTAGTAATTGGTCCAGTATGTATAGCAGCAGGGCTGTGGGTGTAACAATTGTATTGATGTCCTCATCATCCTCCCCTTCTTGAAATGAAGTCGTTCTCGACGGAAGTTCATCTTCCTCACCCAAATAAGGCTTCAAATCTGCAATGTTAAAAGTGGGACTAACCCCAAAATCTGCAGGCAGCTCAAGTTTATATGCATTATCATTTATTTTCTCTAACACCTTAAAGGGACCATCAGCACGTGGCATTAGCTTTGATTTTCGCAAATCAGGAAATCTATCCTTACGCAAATGTAACCAAACAAGATCTCTAGGTGCAAACACAACATGTTTTCTACCCTTATCTCCAGCAAGTTTATATTTAGCATTCATACGCTCAATGTTTTCCTTAGTTAACTCATGCATTTTTAAAATCAATTCAGCACGTTGTTTAGCATCAAAATTAACCTTCTCCGAAGATGGAAGAGGCAACAAATCAATAGGTGCACGAGGTAGGAAACCATACACAACTTCAAAAGGGCACATCTTAGTAGTAGAATGCAATGAACGATTATAAGCAAATTCAATATGAGGCAAGCATTCCTCCCACATTTTCTTATTATTCTTCAAAACAGCCCTAAGCATAGTAGACAACGTTCTATTGACTACTTCAGTTTGTCCATCAGTTTGGGGGTGACAAGTAGTACTAAAAGCAGTTTAGTCCCCAACTTAGCCCATAAACATCTCCAAAAGTGGCTAAGAAATTTAGTATCACGATTTGAAACAATAGTATTTGGCACACCATGCAAACGAATAATTTCACGAAAGAACAAATCAGCAACATTAACAGCATCATCGCTTTTATGACATGGTATAAAGTGTGCCATTTTCGAGAATCTATCCACGACAACAAATATGCTATCCCTCCCCTTCTTTGTTCGAGGTAAACCTAAAACAAAGTCCATAGATATATCCTCCCAAGGAACACTAGGTACAGGCAAAGGCATATATAAACCATGAGGATTGAGTCGTGACTTAGCTTTTTGACATGTAGTGCAGCGAGCAATAAAACGCTCAACATCCCGTCTCATCTTTGGCCAAAAGAAATGTGTAGCAAGTACGTCCTCCGTCTTCTTCACGCCAAAGTGTCCCATTAATCCTCCTCCATGCGCCTCCTGCAACAACAAAAGACGAACGGAGCTAGCTGGAATGCATAGCTTGTTAGCACGAAACACAAATCCATCGTTAACAACAAACTTGTTCCACATTCTTCCTTCTTTACAATTCTGCGTTACATCTTTAAAATCAGCATCATGCACATATTGATCTTTGATGGTCTCCAAACCAAATATTTTGAAGTCAAGTTGTGAAAGCATAGTATAGCGACGAGACAATGCATCAGCAATAACATTTTCTTTTCCCTTCTTGTGTTTAATGACATAAGGGAAAGTCTCAATGAATTCAACCCATTTAGCATGTCTACGATTCAGTTTAGCTTGACTTTTAATATGTTTCAAAGATTCTTGATCAGAATGTATAACAAATTCTTTGGGCCATAAATAATGTTGCCATGTTTCGAAAGTCCGAACAAGAGCATATAATTCTTTATCATAAGTAGAATAATTCAGACTAGGCCCACTCAATTTTTCAGAAAAGTATGCAACGGGTTTGCCATCTTGTAATAACACACCTCCTAATCCAATTCCACTAGCATCACATTCAAGCTCAAAAGTCTTATTAAAATCAGGAAGTTGGAGTAAAGGAGCATGTGTCAACTTATCTTTCAATACCGTGAAGGCTTCTTCCTGTGCGGTACCCCAAAGAAAAGGCACATCTTTCTTTGTAAGCTCATTGAGAGGTGCAGCAATGGTGCTGAAATCTCTCACAAAACGCCTATAGAATCCAGTGAGGCCAAGAAAACTCCTCACTTGTGTGACCGTTTTGGGCTGCGGCCAACTCTCAATAGCTTCAATCTTGGCTTTATCAACTTCAATTCCCTGTGGAGTAACAACATAGCCAAGAAAAGATACTCGGTCGGTGCAAAAGGTGCACTTCCCAAGGTTACCAAACAAACGTGCATCACGTAGAGCAATAAAAATAGCACGTAAATGTTCCAAATGTTCCTCCAAAGATCTGCTATAAATCAATATGTCATCAAAGTAAACTACCACAAATCGTCCAATGAAAGCACGTAAAACTTCGTTCATTAATCTCATGAAAGTACTAGGTGCATTAGTTAACCCAAAAGGCATGACTAACCACTCATATAATCCAAACTTAGTTTTAAATGCTGTTTTCCATTCATCTCCCAATTTCATACGAATTTGATGGTAGCCACTACGCAAATCAACTTTGGAGAATATTGTAGAGCCACTCAATTCACCAAGCATATCATCTAGCCTAGGAATAGGATGACGATAACGAATAGTAATATTATTAATGCCTCTACAATCAACACACATACGTGATGTACCATCCTTTTTCGGCACTAGAATAATAGGAACAGCACAAGGACTAAGGGATTCGCGTATATAACCTTTGTCGAGAAGCTCTTGTACTTGACGCATAATCTCCTTCGTCTCCTCTGGATTGGTACGGTATGGTGCACGGTTTGGCAGTGAAGCACCGGGAATTAAGTCAATCTGATGCTCAATCCCTCGAATAGGCGGTAATCTCGGTGGCACGTCTTGTGGAAAAACGTCAGCGAACTCCTGCAAAATGTTAGTGACAGCAGGAGGCAAAGAGGAAGGCACGTCCTCGAATGAAAATAATGCCTCTTTGCACACAAAAGCATAGCAACAGATTTGGTGAAATCTAGCTCATCAATATCAGATTTGGTGGCAAATAAACATGCACTTTTCAATTTAATTTCAGAAGCAACACTAGATGGTTTAATATTAGGCTTCATTTGTTGCTCAAATTCTTTTGCCACAATCTGATTTTCACTCTTATTCGTCTCCTGTTTTGCTTTATTAGCTCTATTAATATCATCTTTCAAAATGGAATCAGGAGTCATAGGAAGCAAAGTAATATTTTTTTCCTTATGAACAAGAGTATAGTGATTGTTTCTACCATGGTGTACAGAATTTTTATCAAATTGCCATGGTCTACCAAGTAATAAGGAACATGCTTGCATAGGTACCACATCACAATCAACATAATTAGCATATGTAGATATACTAAAATGCACACGAACAGTACGTGTTACCTTAACCTTGCCGCTGTTGTTGAACCATTGGATGTAGTAAGGATGTGGATGTGGTCTTGTGGTGAGAGAAAGCTTCTCGACCATCTCCATGCTAGCCAAGTTGTTGCAGCTCCCTCCGTCTATGATGACGCGCACAGAACGTTCCTTCACAACTCCCTTGGTATGGAACAAATTGTGCCTCTGATTTTGCTCAGCTTGTGTGATCTGCACACTCAAAACACGTTGAGCAACTAAACATTCATACCTGTCAGCGTCTTCAGGAGCCATGTATTGCGTCTCATTATCAGAATCATCTCCACCATGTTCTTCACGTGTAATAAGAGCCAAAGTCTCCTCATCATAGTCACTAGCGGACTCATATCCACCATCCGCGGTAGCAATCATCACACGCGGAGATTTGCATTCTCTCGCATAATGACCTCCTCCCTTACAACGACGACAAATAATATCACTTGTGTGCCCTGTTGATGCTATGGAAGAAGAAGAACGCTGTGTAGGCCCCGCAGGTGCGCTCTTGGCAGATAATGGTGGTTGTGCCGGTTTTCTTGTATCACGGCTGGAGGTGGCACCTGATGGAGGTGCTGGTGCAGTTGAAGTAGAAGATGCACGTGGTGTCCATGATGAAGGTCGGCCTGCAGAAAAGTTAGTTCGCCCCAATGCTTGTCGATCCTGCACTTCACGTTCAGCTTTACAAGCAAGATGGAATAAACGAGTGATATTAGTATACTCCTTATAGTCTAGAATGGTCTGAATCTCTCTATTTAATCCACCCAGAAAACGTGCAAGCATAGCTTCATTCTCCTCAACAATACCACATCTAATCATGCCAGTTTGTAATTCCTGATAATATTCTTCTACAGAATTTTTGCCTTGTCTTAAACGCTGCAATTTTTGAAGCAATTCACGTTGATAATATGGTGGAACCCAACGCGTACGCATAGCAGTTTTCAAAGCAGCCCAAGTAGTTGGAATAGGATATAATCTACAATGTTCAGACCACCATACACATGCAAAACTAGTGAAAGCACAAACAGCAGCAGCAACTCGTCTCTCCTCAGGATATTGTAAACATGTAAATCGTTGTTCAGTTTCTAACTCCCAAGTAAGATATATATCAGGAACATATCTACCCTCAAATGGTGGAATATTCAATTTCAGTTTAGGAATATGGACATCATCTCGTACCTGAGGTGGTGGTGCAGGCCTACCATTACGAATATATACCTGAGGTCGACCTGCTGGTGGTGGTGCTGGTGGCTGCTCGTAGATCTGGTTTTGATCAACCTCATCCTCATAATCGCCCGCATACTCATCCTCCTCCGCATCAGCAGCAGGAGCCACAGAAGTATCAACAACAGCACCAACAGTTTGGCCAAACGCAAGAGGAACACGGCTTGCTCGGCGGAGGTCTGCTTCGCGACGTGGAGGTAGTCGTTGTTGTTGTTGTTGGAGAGGTGCGTTAGGTGCAGCGGGTGGTGGTGGTGGAAGACGCGCGAGCAATTCTTTAAACTTGTTATCGAGCTTTGTTTCGAACGTCTTCTCAAGGCCAGTGATCTTCTCCATGGCCTCTTCAAAATTGTTCAGCACATCTTGCACCTGTTCAGTCATCATTTGCTGAAACTTATCATGAAGCTCCTTGTTCGATAAATTCTCCCAGTCAATCTCGTCGGCTTGTGATCCTGGCATGGTTAGCAGCAATAGAAACACACAAGAATATGATCCTACAGACTACGAACAAGTGGTGGTGGTGGGTGTCACAAATCCGTCAAGCAAATCTCAAATTCTTACCAGTTCTTACCCAGTAGCAGGCGGTGATCGGCAACCGTTGTAGTCAAAAACTCTCAAAGCTTGGATAGAGCGATTACCAGGGAGAGTCAAACGCACGACGTAGATGTATGTGGAGCTGGGAAGGCTTATAATAT
>NC_041386.1:313809024-313882914 GCF_002162155.2 Triticum dicoccoides | reverse complement strand
TTTTGCGAAAAATCACTATAATGGCGAGTGTCTCAAAACTCTTCCTAGCTCAAACTGACAGGATGGGCACGAAATTTTTTCGACCAATGCGTTTTCGAAAAATTTTGGGTCTAAACGGAGCGTGGCTACCCGACTCTTTTTTTTTCCGAAACCTACTCCGGCAAGGAAACACGAATCGGAATCTAGATGGATCCCGAAAACAAACCTAATAAGCAAAGAACTCGGATTGGTGGTGGATATATGGTGGTGGTATATGGCAGCGGTGGTGGTAGCGGTGGTAGTATATGGATATGGATCGGTGGTGGTATATGGACACGGATTGGTGGTGGTATATGGATACGGATTCGCAGCGGTGGCGGATAAGCAGTGGTGGTAGATGGCAGGGACGATGATGATGGTGCGGCGGCGGCGTGACAACTTATGATCAGAACTCGAAACTCTAAAAGACTAGACTCTAAGACCAGCAACTAGACATGACGATGCAACCGCAAATTCAACAAAGCAAAACACTAAAAAGATTATGCAAAGGCTCAGATTGGTTCGGATATGATGAACTAACCCTAATTTTTTTTTGTGGCTTTTTCGTGGACTGTAGGTATGAAGAACAGACTCGATCTAAACTACGAAAAACTGTAAAATCTCACCGAGCAACCTGGAAATCTGATACCACTTGATAGAGGCAAAGGTGTCCCGTCTTTCGATGAGATGATGGATATCGCTTTGCTGGAAGTCGACTTTGACGATCCGACTACGAACGTGCGAGGACGTCGCGCCTTAGCAATCGCTAAACCAACTCCGAGAGGTTATTGACCACGCCGGAGCACGATCAACCTGACCACGAGGGTCTGTTTCCTGCGAGCAAACGAAGAACAAGCAAGAAACTGAGATTGCAATCTGGATATTGCGAATATAAGATGAAAGCTTTATTGATCAAGGTGGGGTTCTGTGACGCCTTTGTCTGGTCGTTGAACACAAACGAAGTACGCGAAGTTGCAGCTATGGCTAACTTTTAATCTAAACAAAACCCAAAGTCTAAACGATGCCCTAAGGGCTGTATATATGGAGGAAGAGGGGGGGAATTTCGTGGCCCTTGGTGGAGGGGTCCGAAATCAACCCTATCTCTTGTTTCCCCACACATACGGACTCTAAAAATAGCCTATACTTATGTATTTTGAAATTACATGGGCCTGGCCCAATAATAAGGTGACGCAGCACCTAAAATAGCCTCGGGACGAAATTTATGAAGTGGCATCTTGTATATTTCGTCCAAGGCTTCATGCACCCATTATGGTGGCTTCAAAGTCCTGAAATCATCACTTGTAACTCCGTTCTTGTTTCCCTTGCGCATGCCATCATCTCCATGCTTGTTCTTGCTCCAATGTTCATCCTTCTCCAAGCTAGGCCCTTCATTTGTAAGCAAAACAAATGTATCCAATTTAGGCAGCATCATATTCTCATGAACATTAGAATCATTACCAAGAAACGAAAGTACCTGGTAATTTAGTTGGCGTGCACGAGCTCTAGTAATTGGTCCAGTATGTATAGCAGCAGGGGCTGTGGGTGTAACAATTGTATTGATGTCCTCATCAACTTCCCTTGATTTTTGCACATATGACACATGTATACATGAGTAACTTTCATAGTTCATAAAAACTAAAGCCAAAAAATTATCACAAGAAGTAGAAGGCATGAAAATATTAGAACTCAGTTTGCACATATAAGTGAAGCTCTTATTCATTTCAAAAGATTCGCAATGTTCATCATTAAACCATCCCAACTTTGGTGAATAAACCTTACTTGCATCAAATTTACATGGTACAACATGCTTAAATAAGCAAACATGCAATAAGTCATTGGACACAGAATCATCACCAAGATTGGAGGCCATATCAAAATGATTAAACATTAGTTTTTTTGCATCAACAGTTAATTCAATGGGTGCACTCAAAATTGTTGATATTTCAGTTGTTTGATCACATGACGCATTCATGACAGTAACAAGATTCTCTAAAATAGGTGGTGTGCTCAAATCAACAGGTAACTCAATACATGACGCATTCAAGTTAACTAGGCATGCATCATTCTCATGTGAAGTTATATCATCAATACCTTTACTATTACCTTGTGGCAAAGATGTAGCTGATGTAGGTACGGACGTTGACAATGTACCATACCCTTGAGATGATGCCGCGCTCATAATCCGAGGTGCAATGATGGAGGAACCCACCCGCGGTGGTGAGCATGAACTGGAATAGTAGTTGTTGTAGTCACCTAATGCATCCTCCTGTATCTGTCTCTCAAAGGTAAAAGCACGGACATACATACCAGTAATGCAATGAGGAATATACTGAAATCTTGCCTGAATATCATGGTTCAAACCACCAAAAAATCTATTCATTGTATCATTCTCAGATTCTTCTATGTCACAGTGATGCATATAAGATTTGAACTCTTGGTAGTAAGCATGAACAATATTGTTTCCTTGTTTAAATTGTTCAAATTTGTGAAGCAATTCACGATGATAATAAGGAGGGAAAAATTGTTGTCTCATTACAGCTTTCAAAACTTTCCAAGTTGTGGGTTGGTTATCAATGTTTTTCTTACAATGTACACTCCACCAAACAGAAGCAAAATCAGTAAATGCTCTAGTGGCTGCTCGCACTCGCTCAAGTTCAGAAAAGTCATGGTGACTAAAAACTTGTTCTACTTCAAGCTCCCAAGCTAGATAAGTAGTAGGATTAAATCTACCCTCAAATGATGGTAAAAAGATAACCTGACCATGTGCTTGTGTGTGTTGTCCCAACTCTTGTGATGGTGAAGATGTGTCCATCGTCCAAGAACTTCTATCTTCGGAACCTGTCATGATTAGTAGAAACAAGAGACAAAATCCAAGAATAATGTTCCTATGAACTACTAGGGTGTGGTGGTAAAGCGCTCACAGTAAAGCAAATATCAATATCTTACAAGTTCTTACCAAGCAGCAGGTGGTGACAGGCAACCAGCGGTGTCAAATAACTCTGAAGATTGTGTAAAGCGATTGCCAGGGGAACGTACGTATACACGGTGTAGAAATATGTGGATCTGGGTTGGCTATATATGGTAGCAAAAGATTAGCAATAATCAATTCAGAGATGCAATGTTGAATAATCGCTCAACAACGGTACTATGCTGGTCCTAGGCTAGAACGAACTAGAGACGCGAGCCTAGAACACTAATGAGGTCACGTCGTAGCACAACTAGCATCAATAAAGGATACTAAGTAGCTCTGGACAGCAAGATATAAGTGAAGATCACAACGGCAGTAAAGATAATGATGTGAAACAACAGCCAAGCAGGATATATCAACAACTTTGTCTCCAACTTTCCTCTAAAAAAGTTTGTGCCGATTTTTTTGATTTTGTTTTTTTCAAGAATGGTATTGACTCAAGCTTTCAAACACAAAAGGAATCACTCAATTCCGAGTTGATATGAGGAGTCAAAAAATTCGAAAACTGGCCTGAAAAACTGGAATAAGTTGTGTTCATGAACTTTGGAGGGCAAAAAGACCTATTTAGAAGCCGATTTTAAGGTGCCAAATATTGAAATAGCTTCTTCAACTATTTAGATGCGGCTCTTCGCTAGCTTTCGTTTGAGTACTCGCGGAGGCAAAACGGACTTTGTATGAGGAAGTTATGCCTATTTTACTGGACAGTGCGCAAAACAGATTCCAATCCGAATTCAACTACGAGATTGAGTCTAAAAAGATCCGAATTTTGTTTTTTTTTTCTTCTCTCTTTTTTTCCTCACACTTTTTTTCTTTCTCTCCTTTTTTTCTCTGACTTTTTTTCTCTTTTTTTCTCTCGTTTTTTTTCTCTCTTTTTTTCTCCCTCTTTCCAAAACAAACTAGATAAGATGCAGATTGGATCAAGCGAAGATGTGAACGATCTCAACTATTACTATGACAATGAATGGTGGGTAGCACGTGGTGGAAATTGATGGATGGGTGGTGGACAGCGGAAGAGATAATGATGCAGCGGTGGCGTGACTAATGTGAACAGAACTCGAAACTCTAAACGAACTAGACACTAAGACCAGCAACTCGACACGACGATGCAACCGATAATTCAACTATGCAAGCAATGAAAAGAAAATTGCAAAGGCTCAGACTGGCTTGGACCAAGGATGAATAGATCTAACTCTTTTTTGTGGCTTTTTCTTGGACAATAGGTAAGAAAATAAATCTAATCTAGGAAAACTGGAAATTCTCACCGAGCAACCTGAAAACTGATACCACTTGATAGAGGTGAGGGTCCCGATCTTTCGATGAGATGATAACTATCGATTTGGTGGAGAAGACTTTGACAATCCGACTACAAACGTGCACGACGTTGCGCCTTAGCAATCGCTAAACCAATCTCCTGAGGTTACTGACGATGCTGGAAGCAAGGTCAGCCTGACCACGAAGGTCTATTCCTGCAAGCAATCGAAGAACGAGCAAGAATATGATAAAGAAATCTGAATATTGCAAATATATATGAAGTATTGATAATGGCGGGGATCCGGAAGCGGTCTTGGTCTGGTCGTTGGACACAAACGAAGTACACGAAGTTGCAATGGCTAACTTTTAACTAAACAAATCCCGAGGAAAAAGCTACTAGATGGATCTACTTATATAGGAGCAAGGGGTGGCGGCCAAGGAGGTGGAGGACGTCCCAAGGCAGCCTAAAACTAACCCTAGGTCGTACAAGGCTCATGGGCCCAAGTGGAGGTGATGCAACACCTTTGGGCTTGTAGTTTGACTCGGATTCTGCTGCAACGTCAGATTGTTTCGTCCGTAACTCAACGCTCCGGACGAATTTGAATGTGAATCCAATTTGGTTGGAAAGAGCACGAAATGTAGTTTCCAATAAAAAAAAGAATCACCCAATTCGGAGTCCGTATGAAAAAGTTGTTGGCGTTTTGAGTTAGGTATGTCTGTGGAGTCCGAATCTGAATCCAGAACGTGAGAGACTTGGACTCTATCTTATCTTGGCCCAAAAGTGACGTGAGAGGACTTTTTGAACACAACCTAAACTTCTCATTTTCCCTTATCTTCATATGTGGATTGTACAAATGTCCCATACACCTACAATTAGACAAAACACAAAAGTATGTGAAGTATTTTTGTTCTGGATAACATAAATAGATTATTGAATAGTTTGCATTAGAAATTACCTGACAAATATGCATGTATGCAATATTTTTGGTCGTATCCAAGGTAGTCATGTCCTCATCACTTGGGCCGACTGGGAGAGGCCAGGCCGCCTACGGGTGTCTCTCTGCCCGTAGGGGCCCACCGCCCGCGGGCCGTACTGTTAGCCCGTCGTGGATGACATCAGGGTCAACGTGGCAACAGTGCTATGCCGGACGGGTCATGGTCGCCCGTAGGGCGCACTGTGCCAGGCGTGCTCCGGGATTTGGGGGTGGCAGGCTTTACTGTAGCCACGTCCCGTCTCATCGCCGCTAGGTGGATGCAAACTTTGAGGGTACGGTCTCGACCGCTTTATGGGAGCCGGCTTCTTGGAGTCGGCCTCCTCGCGGCCGACTTCTTGGAGTCGGCCTCCTCGCCTTCCGAAAGTCGGGCCGCCTTCCGAAAGCCAGCCTGGGTGAGAGCCAGCAAGGGGAAGGCGGCCCCATGTCTTGGATTCTTGAGAGCCGGACGGGCTCGTAATTTTTTCAGAAGGGCCAGGGGAAGCCGGCTGGGCTACCCATGGCTATTTACTCCGACAATACGTGCTTATGGAAAAGAACTTGCATGACATCTTTTGTCCTACCCTCCCATGGCAGGGGGGTCCTAGCAGAAACTAAGGGATATTAAGGCCTCCTTATAATAGAGTACCGGACCAAAGCATTAACACATAGTGAATACATGAACTCCTCAAACTACGGTCATCACCGGTAAGTATCCCGATTATTGTCACTTCGGGGTTAACGGATCATAACACATAATAGGTGACTATAGACTTGCAAGATAGGATCAAGAACTCTCATATATTGATGAAAACATAATAGGTTCAGATCTGAAATCATGGCACTCGGGCCCTAGTGACAAGCATTAAGCATAGCAAAGTCATAGCAACATCAATCTCAGAATATAGTGGATACTAGGGATCAAACCCTAACAAAACTAACTCGATTACATGATAAATCTCATCCAACCCATCACCGTCCAGCAAACCTACGATGGAATTACTCACGCACGACGGTGAGCATCATGAAACTGGTGATGGAGGAAGGTTGATGATGACGATGGCGACGGATTCCCCTCTCCGGAGCCCCGAACGGACTCCAGATCAGCCCTCCCGAGAGGTTTTAGGGCTTGGCGGCGGCTCCATATCGTAAAACGTGATGAATCCTTCTCTTTGATTTTTTTCTCTCCGAAACCAAATATATAGAGTTGGAGTTGAGGTCGGAGGAGCTCCAGGGGGCCCATGAGGTAGGGGGCGCGCCCTAGGGGGGCAGGCGCACCCCCACCCTCCTGGCTAGGGTGTGGGCCCCCTGGTCTTCATCTTTTGCAAGGATTTTCTATTATTTTCGAAAAGATGTCCCGTGAAGTTTGAGGTCATTCTGAGAACTTTTGTTTCTGCACATAAATAACACCATGGCATTTCTGCTGAAAACAGTGTCAGTCCGGGTTAGTTCTATTCAAATGATGCAAGTTAGAGTCCAAAACAAGGGCAAAAGTGTTTGGAAAAGTAGATACAACGGAGACGTATCAACTACCCCAAGCTTAAACCTTTGCTTGTCCTCAAGCAATTCAGTTGACAAACTGAAAGTGATAAAGAAAAAAATTTACAAACTCTGTTTGCTCTTGTTGTTGTAAATATGTAAAGCCAGCATTCAAGTTTTCAGCAAAGATTATGAACTAACCACATTCACAATAACGCATAGGTCTCATGTTTACTCATATCAATGGCATAATCAACTAGCGAGCAATAATAATAAATCTCGGATGACAACACTTTCTCAAAACAATAGTAATATGATATAACAAGATGGTATCTCGCTAGCCCTTTCTAAGACCGCAAAACATAAATGAAGAGCACCTTTAAAGATCAAGGACTGACTAGACATTGTAATTCATGGTAAAAGAGATCCCGTCAAGTCATACTCAATGTAAACTAACAGTAAGGAATGCAAATGACAGCGGTGCTCTCCAACTGGTGCTTTTTAATAAGAGGATGATGACTCAACATAAAAGTAAATAGATAGGCCCTTTGCAGAGGGAAGCAGGGATTTGTAGAGGTGCCAGAGCTCGGTTTTGAAATAGAGATGAATAATATTTTGAGCGGTATACTTACATTATCAACATAACAACCAAGAGATGGCGATATCTTCCATGCTACACACATTATAGGTGGTTCCCAAACAGAATGGTAAAGTTTATACTCCCCCTTCCACCAACAAGCATCAATCCATGGCTTGCTCGAAACAACGAGTGCATCCAACTAACAAGAGTCCCACGGGGAGTTTTGTTTGCAATTATTTTGATTTAGTTTGCATAAAGCATGGGACCGGGCATCCCGGTGACCAGCCATTTTTCTCGTGAGTGAGGAGCGGAGTCCACTCCTCTTGAGAATAACCCGCCTAACATGGAAGATACAGACAACCCTAGTTGCTACATGAGCTATTCGAGCATACAAAACAGGATATTTATTTGAAGGTTTAGAGTTTGGCACATACAAATTTACTTGGAACGGTATGTAGATACCGCATATAGGTAGGTATGGTGGACTCATATGGAATAACTTTGGGGTTTATGGAGTTGGATGCACAAGCAGTATTCCCGCTTAGTACAGGTTAAGGCTAGAAAAAGACTAGGAAGCGACTAGCTAGAGAGCGACAACAGTCATGAACATGCATTAAAATTAGTCAACACCGAATGCAAGCATGAGTAGGATATAATCCACCATGAACATAAATATCGTGAAGGCTATGTTGATTTTGTTTCAACTACATGCATGAACATGTGCCAAGTCAAGTCACATAAATCATTCAGAGGAGGATACCACCCTATCATACCACATCACAACCATTTTAATAGCATGTTGGCACGCAAGGTAAACCATTATAAACTCCTAGCAAATCAAGCATGGCACATGAAACTATGATCTCTAGTTGTCATTGCAAACATGTTTATTCATAATAAGCTGAATCAGGAACGACGAACTAATCATATTTACAAAAACAAGAGAGGTCGAGTTCATACCAGCTTTTGTCATCTCAATAAGTTCATCATATATCATCATAATTGCCTTTCACTTGCACGGCCGAACGATGTGAATAATAATAACAGTGCACGTGCATTGGACTAAGCTGAAATCTGCAAGCATTCAATCAACAGGAGAAGACAAGGCAATATGGGCTCTTTTGTCAGATCAACAATAATGCATATAAGAGCCACTTCAACAATTTAATCATGGTCTTCTCCTATTGACCCCCAAAGAAAAGAAAAGAAATAAAACTATTTACACGGGAAAGCTCCCAACAAGCAAAAGAAGAACATGAAATCTTTTTGGGTTTTTTTAATTACTACTACAAGCATGGAAATTATAACTAGCTAAAAGCTACAACTAAATTTTTTGGTTTTTCTTAAGGTTTATTAAACACACAAGAAGAAAGCATAAAAAGGAAAATAAACGAATCATGGATGATACAATGAAAAAGTATGAGCACCGACATCTAGCAATGAGTGTGTGAACATGAATGTAATGTCGGTGAGAAATACGTACTCCCCCAAGCTTAGGATTTTGTCCTAAGTTGGTCTATGGCCACGGTTGGCCTGGCGGATATCCATAACAATAGTTGGGGTCGTACTGAGATTCAGCGGCTATCGCCTCCTGAGCTGCAGTGTGGCGACGAGTGGCCTCCGCTGATAGAGGCGAGGGTCCCGATCTTTCGATGAGATGATAACTATCGATTTGGTGGAGACGACTTTGACGATCCGACTACAAACATGCACGACGTTGCGCCTTAGCAATCGCTAAACCAATCTCCTGAGGTTATTGACGATGCTGGAAGCACGGTCAGCCTGACCACGAAGGTCTATTCCTGCAAGCAATCGAAGAACAAGCAAGAATATGATAAAGCAATCTGAATATTGCAAATATATATGAAGTATTGATAATGGTGGGGATCCGGAAGCGGTCTTGGTCTGGTCGTTGGACACAAACGAAGTACACGAAGTTGCAATGGCTAACTTTTAACTAAACAAATCCCAAAGTCTAAACGATGCCCTAAGGGCTGTATATATGGAGGAAGAGGGGGGAATTTCGTGGCCCTTGGTGGAGGGGTCCGAAATCAACCCTATCTCTTGTTTCCCCACACATACGGACTCTAAAAATAGCCTATACTTATGTATTTCGAAATTACATGGGCCTGGCCCAATAATAAGGTGACGCAGCACCTAAAATAGCATCGGGACGAAATTTATGAAGTGGCATCTTGTATATTTCGTCCAAGGCTTCATGCACCCATTATGGTGGCTTCAAAGTCCTGAAATCATCACTTGTAACTCCGTTCTTGTTCCTCTTGCGCATGCCATCATCTCCATGCTTGTTCTTGCTCCAATGTTCATCCTTATCCAAGCTAGGCCCTTCATTTGTAAGCAAAACAAATGTATCCAATTTAGGCAGCATCATATTCTCATGAACATTAGAATCATTACCAAGAAACAAAAGTACCTGGTAATTTAGTTGGCGTGCACGAGCTCTAGTAATTGGTCCAGTATGTATAGCAGCAGGGGCTGTGGGTGTAACAATTGTATTGATGTCCTCATCATCCTCCCCTTCTTGAAATGAAGTCGTCCTTGACGGAAGTTCATCTTCCTCACCCAAATAAGGCTTCAAATCTGCAATGTTAAAAGTGGGACTAACCCCAAAATCTGCAGGCAGCTCAAGTTTATATGCATTATCATTTATTTTCTCTAACACCTTAAAGGGACCATCAGCACGTGGCATTAGCTTTGATTTGCGCAAATCAGGAAATCTATCCTTACGCAAATGTAACCAAACAAGATCTCCAGGTGCAAACACAACATGTTTTCTACCCTTATCTCCAGCAAGTTTATATTTAGCATTCATACGCTCAATGTTTTCCTTAGTTAACTCATGCATTTTTAAAATCAATTCAGCACGTTGTTTAGCATCAAAATTAACCTTCTCCGAAGATGGAAGAGGCAACAAATCAATAGGTGCACGAGGTAGAAAACCATACACAACTTCAAAAGGGCACATCTTAGTAGTAGAATGCAATGAACGATTGTAAGCAAATTCAATATGAGGCAAGCATTCCTCCCACATTTTCTTATTATTCTTCAAAACAGCCCTAAGCATAGTAGACAACGTTCTATTGGCTACTTCAGTTTGTCCATCAGTTTGGGGGTGACAAGTAGTACTAAAAAGCAGTTTAGTCCCCAACTTAGCCCATAAACATCTCCAAAAGTGGCTAAGAAATTTAGTATCACGATCTGAAACAATAGTATTTGGCACACCATGCAAGCGAATAATTTCACGAAAGAACAAATCAGCAACATTAACAGCATCATCGCTTTTATGACATGGTATAAAGTGTGCCATTTTCGAGAATCTATCCACGACAACAAATATGCTATCCCTCCCCTTCTTTGTTCGAGGTAAACCTAAAACAAAGTCCATAGATATATCCTCCCAAGGAACACTAGGTACAGGCAAAGGCATATATAAACCATGAGGATTGAGTCGTGACTTAGCTTTTTGACATGTAGTGCATCGAGCAATAAAACGCTCAACATCCCATCTCATCTTTGGCCAAAAGAAATGTGTAGCAAGTACGTCCTCCGTCTTCTTCACGCCAAAGTGTCCCATTAATCCTCCTCCATGCTCCTCCTGCAACAACAAAAGACGAACGGAGCTAGCTGGAATGCATAGCTTGTTAGCACGAAACACAAATCCATCGTTAACGACAAACTTGTTCCACATTCTTCCTTCTTTACAATTCTGCATTACATCTTTAAAATCAGCATCATGCACATATTGATCTTTGATGGTCTCCAAACCAAATATTTTGAAGTCAAGTTGTGAAAGCATAGTATAGCGACGAGACAATGCATCAGCAATAACATTTTCTTTTCCCTTCTTGTGTTTAATGACATAAGGGAATGTCTCAATGAATTCAACCCATTTAGCATGTCTACGATTCAATTTAGCTTGACTTTTAATATGTTTCAAAGATTCATGATCAGAATGTATAACAAATTCTTTGGGCCATAAATAATGTTGCCATGTTTCTAAAGTCCGAACAAGAGCATATAATTCTTTATCATAAGTAGAATAATTCAGACTAGGCCCACTCAATTTTTCAGAAAAGTATGCAACAGGTTTGCCATCTTGTAATAACACACCTCCTAATCCAATTCCACTAGCATCACATTCAAGCTCAATAGTCTTATTAAAATCAGGAAGTTGGAGTAAAGGAGCATGTGTCAACTTATCCTTCAATACCGTGAAGGCTTCTTCCTGTGCGGTACCCCAAACAAAAGGCACATCCTTCTTTGTAAGCTCGTTGAGAGGTGCAGGAATGATGCTGAAATCTCTCACAAAACGCCTATAGAATCCAGCGAGGCCAAGAAAACTCCTCACTTGTTGATAGAGGCGGGGTGTCCCGATCTTTCGATGAGATGGTAACATCGATTTGGTGGAGACGACTTTGACGATCCGACTACAAACGTGCACGACGTTGCGCCTAAGCAATCGCTAAACCAATCTCCAGAGGTTATTGACCACGCCGGTGCACGATCAACCTGACCACGAAGGTCTATTCCTGCAAGCAATCGAAGAACGAGCAAGAATATGATAAAAGCAATCTGAATATTGCAAATATGTATGAAGTATTGATAAAGGTGGGGATCCGAAAGCGGTCTTGGTCTGGTCGTTGGACACAAACGAAGTACACGAAGTTGCGTTGGCTAACTTTTAACTAAACAAATCCCCAGGAAAAGCTACTAGATGGATCTACTTATATAGGAGCAAGGGGTGGCGGCCAAGGAGGTGGGAGGACGTCCCAAGGCAGCCTAAAACTAAATCTAGGTCGTACAAGGCCAATGGGCCCAAGTGGAGGTGATGTAACACCTTTGGACGTGTAGTTTGACTCGGATTCTGCTGCAGCATCAGATTGTTTCGTCCACAACTCAACGCTCCGGACGAATTTGAAGGTGATTCCACTTGGGTTGGAAAGTGCACGAAATCTAGTTTCCAACAAAAAAAGAATCACCCAATTCGGAGTCCGTATGAAAAACTTGTGTGCGTTTTGAGTCAAGTATGTCTATGCAGTCCGAATCTGAATCCAGAACGTGAGAGACTTGGACTCTATCTTCTCTTGGGCCAAAAGTGACGTGAGAGAACTTTTTGGATAGCAAATAAACATCTCTTTCTTCCTTATCTTCATATGTGGATTGTACAAATGTCCCATACACCTGCAATTAGACAAAACACAAAAGTGTGTGAAGTATTTTTGTTCTGGATAACACAAATAGATTATTGAATAGTTTGCACTAGAAATCACCTGACAAATATGCATATATGCAATATTTTTGGTCATATCCAAGGTAGTCATGTCCTCATCATCCTCCCCTTCTTGAAAATAAAGCCGTCCTCGGCGTTGCTTAATCTGAAATGTGGCTAACAAAAGAGACAAGGTGTACATGTTGTATATGTATATGTCATCCATTTTTACTTCCCTTGATTTTTGCACGTATGACACATGTATACATGAGTAACTTTCATAGTTCATAAAAACTAAAGCCAAAAAATTATCACAAGAAGTAGAAGGCATGAAAATATTAGAACTCAGTTTGCACATATAAGTGAAGCTCTTATTCATTTCAAAAGATTCGCAATGTTCATCATTAAACCATCCCAACTTTGGTGAATAAACCTTACTTGCATCAAATTTACATGCTAGAACATGCTTAAATAAGCAAACATGCAATAAGTCATTGGACACAGAATCATCACCAAGATTGGAGGCCATATCAAAATGATTAAACATTAGTTCTTTTGCATCAACAGTTAATTCAATGGGTGCACTCAAAATTATTGATATTTCAGTTGTTTGATCACATGACGCATTCATGACAGTAACAAGATTCTCTAAAATAGGTGGTGTGCTCAAATCAACAGGTAACTCAATACATGACGCATTCAAGTTAACTAGGCATGCATCATTCTCATGTGAAGTTATATCATCAATACCTTTACTGCTACCTTGTGGCAAAGATGTAGCTGATGTAGGTACGGACGTTGACAATGTACCATACCCTTGAGATGATGTTGCGCTCACAATCCGAGGTGGGGCTGCTCTAGTAGGTGCAATAGTGGAGTAACCAACCGGCGATGGTGAGCATGAACTGGAATAGTAGTTGTTGTAGTCACCCAATGCATCCTCCTGTATCTGTCTCTCAAAGGTACAAGCACGGACATACATACCAGTAATGCAACGAGGAATATACCGAAATCTTGCCTGAATATCATGGTTCAAACCACCAAAAAATCTATTCATTGTATCATCCTCAGATTCTTCTATGTCACAATGATGCATATAAGATTTGAACTCTTGGTAGTAAGCATGAACAGTGTTACTGCCTTGTTTTAATTGCTCCAATTTGCAACGCAATTCACGACGGTAGTAAGGAGGAAAAAATTGTTGTCTCATTACAGCTTTCAAAACTTTCCAAGTTGTGGGTTGGTTATCAATGTTTTTCTTACAATGTACACTCCACCAAACAGAAGCAAAACTAGTAAATGCTCTAATGGTAGCTCGTACTCTCTCAAGTTCAGAAAAATCATGGTGACTAAAAACTTGTTCTACTTCAAGCTCCCAAGCTAGATAAATAGCAGGATTAAATCTACCCTCAAATGATGGTAAAGAGATAACCTGACCATATGCTTGTGTGTGTTGTCCCAACTCTTGTGATGGTGAAGATGTGTCCGTCGTCCAAGAACTTCTATCTCTGAAACCTGTCATGATTAGTAGAAACAAGAACCAAAATTCGAGAATAATGTTCCTATGAACTACTAGGATGTGGTTGTAAAGTGCTCACAGTAAAGCAAATATCAATATCTTACAAGTTCTTACCATGCGGCAGGTGGTGACAGGCAACCAGCGGTGTCAAATAACTCTGAAGATTGTGTAAAGCGATTGCCAGGGGAACGTGCGTATACACGGTGTAGAAATATGTGGAGCTGGGTTGGCTATATATGGTAGCAAAAGATTAGCAATAATCAATTCAGAGATGCAATGTTGAATAAACGCTCAACGACGGTACTGTGCTGGTCCTAGGCTAGACCGAGAGACGCGAGCCTAGAACACTAATGAGGTCACGTCGTAGCACAACCACCATCAATGAAGGATACTAAGTAGCTCTGGACAACAAGATATAAGTGAAGATCACAACGGCAGTAAAGATAATGATGTGAAACAACAGCCAAGCTGTTTTACTGAACAGTGCACAAAACAGATTCCAATCCGAATTCAACTACGAGATTGAGTCTAAAAAGATCCGAATTTTGTTTTTTTTCTCTTTTTTTTCCTCACACTTTTTTCTTTCTCTCCTTTTTTTTCTCTGACTTTTTTTTCTCTTTTTTTTTCGCTCGTTTTTTTCTCTCTTTTTTTTCTCCCTCTTTCCAAAACAAACTAGATAAGATGCAGATTGGATCAAGTGAAGATGTGAACGATCTCAACTATTATTATGACAATGAATGGTGGGTAGCACGTGGTGGAAATTGATGGATGGGTGGTGGACAGCGGAAGAGATAATGATGCAGCGGTGGCGTGACTAATGTGAACAGAACTCGAAACTCTAAACGAACTAGACACTAAGACCAGCAACTCGACACGACGATGCAACCGATAATTCAACTATGCAAGCAATGAAAAGAAAATTGCAAAGGCTCAGACTGGCTTGGACCAAGGATGAATAGATCTAACTCTTTTTTGTGGCTTTTTCTTGGACAATAGGTAAGAAAATAAATCTAATCTAGGAAAACTGGAAATTCTCACCGAGCAACCTGAAAACTGATACCACTTAGTTGACCACGCCGGTGCACGATCAACCTGACCACGAAGGTCTATTCCTGCAAGCAATCGAAGAACGAGCAAGAATATGATAAAAGCAATCTGAATATTGCAAATATGTATGAAGTATTGATAAAGGTGGGGATCCGAAAGCGGTCTTGGTCTGGTCGTTGGACACAAACGAAGTACACGAAGTTGCGTTGGCTAACTTTTAACTAAACAAATCCCCAGGAAAAGCTACTAGATGGATCTACTTATATAGGAGCAAGGGGTGGCGGCCAAGGAGGTGGGAGGACGTCCCATGGCAGCCTAAAACTAAATCTAGGTCGTACAAGGCCAATGGGCCCAAGTGGAGGTGATGTAACACCTTTGGACGTGTAGTTTGACTCGGATTCTGCTGCAGCATCAGATTGTTTCGTCCACAACTCAACGCTCCGGACGAATTTGAAGGTGATTCCACTTGGGTTGGAAAGTGCACGAAATCTAGTTTCCAACAAAAAAAGAATCACCCAATTCGGAGTCCGTATGAAAAACTTGTGTGCGTTTTGAGTCAAGTATGTCTATGCAGTCCGAATCTGAATCCAGAACGTGAGAGACTTGGACTCTATCTTCTCTTGGGGCAAAAGTGACGTGAGAGAACTTTTTGCATAGCAAATAAACATCTCTTTCTTCCTTATCTTCATATGTGGATTGTACAAATGTCCCATACACCTGCAATTAGACAAAACACAAAAGTGTGTGAAGTATTTTTGTTCTGGATAACACAAATAGATTATTGAATAGTTTGCACTAGAAATCACCTGACAAATATGCATATATGCAATATTTTTGGTCATATCCAAGGTAGTCATGTCCTCATCACTTGTGTGACCGTTTTGGGCTGCGGCCAACTCTCAATAGCTTCAATCTTGGCTTTGTCAACTTCAATTTCCTGTGGAGTAACAACATAGCCAAGAAAAGATACTCGGTCGGTGCAAAAGGTGCACTTCCCAAGGTTACCAAACAAACGTGCATCACGTAGAGCAATAAAAACAGCACGTAAATGTTCCAAATGTTCTTCCAAAGATCTGCTATAAATCAGTATATCATCAAAATAGACTACCACAAATCGTCCAATGAAAGCACGTAAAACTTCGTTCATTAGTCTCATGAAAGTACTAGGCGCATTAGTTAACCCAAAAGGCATGACTAACCACTCATATAATTCAAACTTAGTTTTAAATGCTGTTTTCCATTCATCTCCCAATTTCATACGAATTTGATGGTATCCACTACGCAAATCAACTTTGGAGAATATTGTAGAGCCACTCAATTCATCAAGCATATCATCTAGCCTAGGAATAGGATGACGATAACGAATAGTAATATTATTAATGCCTCTACAATCAACACACATACGTGATGTACCATCCTTTTTCGGCACTAGAATAATAGGAACAGCACAAGGACTAAGGGATTCGCGTATATAACCTTTGTCGAGAAGCTCTTGTACTTGACGCATAATCTCCTTCGTCTCCTCTGGATTGGTACGGTATGGTGCACGGTTTGGCAGTGAAGCACCGGGAATTAAGTCAATCTGATGCTCAATCCCTCGAATAGGCGGTAATCCCGGTGGCACGTCTTGTGGAAAAACGTCAGCGAACTCCTGCAAAATGTTAGTGACAGCAGGAGGCAAAGAGGAAGGCACGTCCTCGAATGAAAATAATGCCTCTTTGCACACAAAAGCATAGCAAACAGATTTGCTGAAATCTAGCTCATCAACATCAGATTTTGATAGAGGCAAAGGTGTCCCGTCTTTCGATGAGATGGTGGATTTCGCTTTGGTGGAAGTCGACTTTGACGATCCGACTACGAACGTGCGAGGACGTCGCGCCTTAGCAATCGCTAAACCAACTCCGAGAGGTTATTGACCACGCCGGAGCACGATCAACCTGACCACGAGGGTCTGTTTCCTGCGAGCAAACGAAGAACAAGCAAGAAACTAAGATTGCAATCTGGATATTGCGAATATAAGATGAAAGCTTTATTGATCAAGGTGGGGTTCTGTGACGCCTTTGTCTGGTCGTTGAACACAAACGAAGTACGCGAAGTTGCAGCTATGGCGAACTTTTAATCTAAACAAAACCCAAAGTCTAAACGATGCCCTAAGGGCTGTATATATGGAGGAAGAGGGGGGAATTTCGTGGCCCTTGGTGGAGGGGTCCGAAATCAACCCTATCTCTTGTTTCCCCACACATACGGACTCTATAAATAGCCTATACTTATGTATTTCGAAATTACATGGGCCTGGCCCAATAATAAGGTGACGCAGCACCTAAAATAGCCTCGGGACGAAATTTATGAAGTGGCATCTTGTATATTTCGTCCAAGGCTTCATGCACCCATTATGGTGGCTTCAAAGTCCTAAAATCATCACTTGTAACTCCGTTCTTGTTCCCCTTGCGCATGCCATCATCTCCATGCTTGTTCTTGCTCCAATGTTCATCCTTCTCCAAGCTAGGCCCTTCATTTGTAAGCAAAACAAATGTATCCAATTTAGGCAGCATCATATTCTCATGAACATTAGAATCATTACCAAGAAACGAAAGTACCTGGTAATTTAGTTGGCGTGCACGAGCTCTAGTAATTGGTCCAGTATGTATAGCAGCAGGGGCTGTGGGTGTAACAAATGTATTGATGTCCTCATCACATGATCAGAATGTATAACAAATTCTTTGGGCCATAAATAATGTTGCCATGTTTCTAAACTCCGAACAAGAGCATATAATTCTTTATCATAAGTAGAATAATTCAGACTAGGCCCACTCAATTTTTCAAAAAAGTATGCAACAGGTTTGCCATCTTGTAATAACACACCTCCTAATCCAATTCCACTAGCATCACATTGAAGCTCAAAACTCTTATTAAAATCAGGAAGTTGGAGTGAAGGAGCATGTGTCAACTTATCTTTCAAAACCGAGAAGGCTTCTTCCTGTGCGGTACCCCAAAGAAAAGGCACATCTTTCTTTGTAAGCTCACTGAGAGGTGCAGCAATGGTGCTGAAATCTCTCACAAAACGCCTATAGAATCCAGCGAGGCCAAGAAAACTCCTCACTTGTGTGACCGTTTTGGGCTGCGGCCAACTCTCAATAGCTTCAATCTTGGCTTTATCAACTTCAATTCCCTGTGGAGTAACAACATAGCCAAGAAAAGATACTCGGTCGGTGCAAAAGGTGCACTTCCCAAGGTTACCAAACAAACGTGCATCACGTAGAGCAATAAAAACAGCACGTAAATGTTCCAAATGTTCTTCCAAAGATCTGCTATAAATCAGTATATCATCAAAATAGACTACCACAAATCGTCCAATGAAAGCACGTAAAACTTCGTTCATTAGTCTCATGAAAGTACTAGGCGCATTAGTTAACCCAAAAGGCATGACTAACCACTCATATAATTCAAACTTAGTTTTAAATGCTGTTTTCCATTCATCTCCCAATTTCATACGAATTTGATGGTATCCACTACGCAAATCAACTTTGGAGAATATTGTAGAGCCACTCAATTCATCAAGCATATCATCTAGCCTAGGAATAGGATGACGATAACGAATAGTAATATTATTAATGCCTCTACAATCAACACACATACGTGATGTACCATCCTTTTTCGGCACTAGAATAATAGGAACAGCACAAGGACTAAGGGATTCGCGTATATAACCTTTGTCGAGAAGCTCTTGTACTTGACGCATAATCTCCTTCGTCTCCTCTGGATTGGTACGGTATGGTGCACGGTTTGGCAGTGAAGCACCGGGAATTAAGTCAATGTGATGCTCAATCCCTCGAATAGGCGGTAATCCCGGTGGCACGTCTTGTGGAAAGACGTCAGCGAACTCCTGCAAAATGTTAGTGACAGCAGGAGGCAAAGAGGAAGGCAAGTCCTCGAATGAAAATAATGCCTCTTTGCACACAAAAGCATAGAAACAGATTTGCTGAAATCTAGCTCATCAATATCAGATTTGGTGGCAAATAAACATGCACTTTTCAATTTAATTTCAGAAGCAACACTAGATGGTTTATTATTAGGCTTCATTTGTTGCTCAAATTCTTTTGCCACAATCTGATTTTCACTCTTATTCTTCTCCTGTTTTGCTTTATTAGCTCTATTAATATCATCTTTCAAAATGGAATCAGGAGTCATAGGAAGCAAAGTAATATTTTTATCCTTATGAACAAGAGTATAGTGATTGTTTCTGCCATGATGTACAGAATTTTTATCAAATTGCCATGGTCTACCAAGTAATAAGGAACATGCTTGCATAGGTACCACATCACAATCAACATAATCAGCATATGTAGAGATACTAAAATGCACACGAACAGTACGTGTTACCTTAACCTTGCCGCTGTTGTTGAACTATTGGATGTAGTAAGGATGGGGATGTGGTCTTGTGGTGAGAGAAAGCTTCTCCACCATCTCCATGCTAGCCAAGTTGTTGCAGCTCCCTCCATCTATGATGACGCGCACAGAACGTTCTTTCACAACTCCCTTGGTATGGAACAAATTGTGCCTCTGATTTTGCTCAGCTTGTGTGACCTGCACACTCAAAACACGTTGAGCAACTAAACATTCATACCTGTCAGCGTCTTCAGGAGCCATGTATTGCGTCTCATGATCAGAATCATCTCCACCATGTTCTTCACGTGTAATAAGAGCCAAAGTCTCCTCATCATAGTCACTAGCGGACTCATATCCACCACCCTCGGTAGCAATCATCACACGCGGAGATTTGCATTCTCTCGCATAATGACCTCCTCCCTTACAACGACGACAAATAATATCACTTGTGTGCCCTGTTGATGCCCTGGAAGAAGAAGAACTCTGTGCAGGCCCGGCAGGTGCGCTCTTGGCAGATAATGGTGGTTGTTCCTGTTTTCTTGTATCACGGCTGTAGGAGGCACCTGATTGAGGTGCTGGTGCAGTTGAAGTAGAAGATGCACGCGGTGTCCATGATGAAGGTCGGCCTGCAGAAAATTTAGTTCACGCCAATGCTTGTCGATCCTGCACTTCACGTTCAGCTTTACAAGCAAGATGGAATAAACGAGTGATATTAGTATACTCCTTATAGTCTAGAATGGTCTGAATCTCTCTATTTAATCCACCCAGAAAATGTGCAAGCATAGCTTAATTCTCCTCAACAATACCACATCGAATCATGCCAGTTTGTAATTCCTGATAATATTCTTCTACAGAATTTTTTCCTTGTCTTAAACGCTACAATTTTTGAAGCAATTCACGTTGATAATATGGTGGAACCCAACGCGTATGCATAGCGGTTTTCAAAGCAGCCCAAGTAGTTGGAATAGGATATAATCTACAATGTTCAGACCACCAGACACATGCAAAACTAGTGAAAGCACAAACAGCAGCAGCAACCCGTCTCTCCTCGGGATATTGTAAACATGTAAAACGTTGTTCAGTTTCTAACTCCCAAGTAAGATATATATCAGGAATATATCTACCCTCAAATGGTGCAATATTCAATTTCAGTTTAGGAATATGGACATCATCTCGTACCTGAGGTGGTGGTGCAGGCCTACCATTACGAATATATACCTGAGGTCGACCTGCTGGTGGTGGTGCAGGTGGCTGCACGTAGTGCTGATTTTGATCAACCTCATCCTCATAATCGCCCGCATACTCATCATCCTCCTGGGTACCAGCAGCAGTAGTAGCAGGAGCCAAAGAAGCACCAACAGCAGTAGCAGCGGCACCAGAATGTTGTACTGGCTCAATAGGAACATGCTGTGCTCGTCCATACTGATTCGGAAGGGGGCGTAGTTGTTGTTGTTGCAGAGGTGCGACAGGTGCAGCCGGTGGTGGAAGACGCGCAAGCAGTTCATTAAATCTGTTATCGAGCTTTGTTTCGAACGTCTTCTCAAGGCCAGTGATCTTCTCCATGGCCTCTTCAAAATTGTTCAGCACATCTTGTACCTGTTCAGTCATCATTTGCTGAAACTTATCATGAAGCTCCTTGTTCGATAAGTTCTCCCAGTCAATCTCGTCGGCTTGTGATCCTGGCATGGTTAGCAGCAATAGAAACACACAAGAATATGATCCTACAGACTACTAAGAAGTGGTGGTGGTATAGCACAAATCCGTCAAGCAAATCTCAAATTCTTACCAGTTCTTACCCAGCAGCAGGCGGTGATCGGCAACCGTTGTAGTCAAAAACTCTCAAAGCTTGGATAGAGCGATTACCAAGGAGAGTCAAACACACGACGTAGATGTATGTGGAGCTGGGAAGGCTTATAGTATGGTAGCAAAAAGGGTCAGGAATAATCAATTCAGAGATGCAAAGTTGAATAAACGCTCAACGACGGTATTGTGCTGGTCCTAGGCTAGACTGTGCTAGAGACGCGAGCCTAGAACACCAACAAAATCACGGCGCGGCACGTAAACAAGGGAAAAGCACACTTTGAATTTTTTTTTTCGCTCTTTTATTTTGCGCTGCTTTTTTTTTGCGAAAAATCACTATAATGGCGAGTGTCTCAAAACTCTTCCTAGGTCAAGCTGACAGGATAGGCACGAAATTTTTTTTTTCGACAAATTTTTTTTTTCGACTGCCCGGACCCAAAAACTGGAAACGGGTCAAAAAAACTTCCTATAATGGCACCTGTCTCAAAACACTCAGAAACACCTAAAAATAGGATAGCCAGAATTTTTTTCGAAAAATGCATTTTCGAAAAATTTTGGGCCTAAACGGAGCGTGGCTACCCGACTCCGGAATTTTTTTTTTCCGAAACCTACTCCGGCAAGGAAACACGAATCGGAATCTAGATGGATCTCGAAAACAAACCTAATATGACAAGAACTCGGATTGGTGGTGGATATATGGTGGTAGATGGCAGCGGTGGTGGTATATGACAGCTGTGGTGGTATATGGATACGGATTCGAAGTGGTGGCGGATAAGCGGTGGTGGTAGATGGCAGGGGTGATGATGATGGTGCGGCGGCGGCGTGACAACTTATGACCAGATGATAGAGGCAAAGGTGTCCCGTCTTTCGATGAGATGGTGGATTTCGCTTTGGTGGAAGTCGACTTTGACGATCCGACTACGAACGTGCGAGGACGTCGCGCCTTAGCAATCGCTAAACCAACTCCGAGAGGTTATTGACCACGCCGGAGCACGATCAACCTGACCACGAGGGTCTGTTTCCTGCGAGCAAACGAAGAACAAGCAAGAAACTGAGATTGCAATCTGGATATTGCGAATATAAGATGAAAGCTTTATTGATCAAGGTGGGGTTCTGTGACGCCTTTGTCTGGTCGTTGAACACAAACGAAGTACGCGAAGTTGCAGCTATGGCGAACTTTTAATCTAAACAAAACCCAAAGTCTAAACGATGCCCTAAGGGCTGTATATATGGAGGAAGAGGGGGGAATTTCGTGGCCCTTGGTGGAGGGGTCCGAAATCAGCCCTATCTCTTGTTTCCCCACACATACGGACTCTAAAAATAGCCTATACTTATGTATTTCGAAATTACATGGGCCTGGCCCAATAATAAGGTGACGCAGCACCTAAAATAGCCTCGGGACGAAATTTATGAAGTGGCATCTTGTATATTTCGTCCAAGGCTTCATGCACCCATTATGGTGGCTTCAAAGTCCTGAAATCATCACTTGTAACTCCGTTCTTGTTCCCCTTGCGCATGCCATCATCTCCATGCTTGTTCTTGCTCCAATGTTCATCCTTCTCCAAGCTAGGCCCTTCATTTGTAAGCAAAACAAATGTATCCAATTTAGGCAGCATCATATTCTCATGAACATTAGAATCATTACCAAGAAACGAAAGTACCTGGTAATTTAGTTGGCGTGCGCGAGCTCTAGTAATTGGTCCAGTATGTATAGCGGCAGGGCCTGTGGGTGTAACAATGGTATTGATGTCCTCATCATCCTCCCCTTCTTGAAATGAAGTCGTCCTTGACGGAAAGTCATCTTCCTCACGCAAATAAGGCTTCAAATCTGCAATGTTAAAAGTGAGACTAACCCCAAAATCTGCAGGCAGCTCAAGTTTATATGCATTATCATTTATTTTCTCTAACACCTTAAAGGGACCATCAGCACGTGGCATTAGCTTTGATTTGCGCAAATCAGGAAATCTATCCTTACGCAAATGTAACCAAACAAGATCTCCAGGTGCAAACACAACATGTTTTCTACCCTTATCTCCAGCAAGTTTATATTTAGCATTCATACGCTCAATGCTTTCCTTAGTTAACTCATGCATTTTTAAAATCAATTCAGCACGTTGTTTAGCATCAAAATTAACCTTCTCCGAAGATGGAAGAGGCAACAAATCAATAGGTGCACGAGGTAGGAAACCATACACAACTTCAAAAGGGCACATCTTAGTAGTAGAATGCAATGAACGATTATAAGCAAATTCAATATGAGGCAAGCATTCCTCCCACATTTTCTTATTATTCTTCAAAACAGCCCTAAGCATAGTAGACAACGTTCTATTGACTACTTCAGTTTGTCCATCAGTTTGGGGGTGACAAGTAGTACTAAAAAGCAGTGTAGTCCCCAACTTAGCCCATAAACATCTCCAAAAGTGGCTAAGAAATTTAGTATCACGATCTGAAACAATAGTATTTGGCACACCATGCAAGCGAATAATTTCACGAAAGAACAAATCAGCAACATTAACAGCATCATCACTTTTATGACATGGTATAAAGTGTGCCATTTTCGAGAATCTATCCACGACAACAAATATGCTATCCCTCCCCTTCTTTGTTCGAGGTAAACCTAAAACAAAGTCCATAGATATATCCTCCCAAGGAACAGTAGGTACAGGCAAAGGCATATATAAACCATGAGGATTGAGCCGTGACTTAGCTTTTTGACATGTAGTGCAGCGAGCAATAAAATGCTCAACATCCCGTCTCATCTTTGGCCAAAAGAAATGTGTAGCAAGTACGTCCTCCGTCTTCTTCACGCCAAAGTGTCCCATTAATCCTCCTCCATGCGCCTCCTGCAACAACAAAAGACGAACGGAGCTAGCTGGAATGCATAGCTTGTTAGCACGAAACACAAATCCATCGTTAACAACAAACTTGTTCCACATTCTTCCTTCTTTACAATTCTGCATTACATCTTTAAAATCAGCATCATGCACATATTGATCTTTGATGGTCTCCAAACCAAATATTTTGAAGTCAAGTTGTGAAAGCATAGTATAGCGACGAGACAATGCATCAGCAATAACATTTTATTTTCCCTTCTTGTGTTTAATGACATAAGGGAAAGTCTCAATGAATTCAACCCATTTAGCATGTCCACGATTCAGTTTAGCTTGACTTTTAATATGTTTCAAAGATTCATGATCAGAATGTATAACAAATTCTTTGGGCCATAAATAATGTTGCCATGTTTCTAAAGTCCGAACAAGAGCATATAATTCTTTATCATAAGTAGAATAATTCAGACTAGGCCCACTCAATTTTTCAGAAAAGTATGCAACAGGTTTGCCATCTTGTAATAACACACCTCCTAATCCAATTCCACTAGCATCACATTCAAGCTCAAAAGTCTTATTAAAATCAGGAAGTTGGAGTAAAGGAGCATGTGTCAACTTATCTTTCAATACCGTGAAGGCTTCTTCCTGTGCGGTACCCCAAACAAAAGGCACATCTTTCTTTGTAAGCTCATTGAGAGGTGCAGCAATGGTGCTGAAATCTCTCACAAAACGCCTATAGAATCCAGCGAGGCCAAGAAAACTCCTCACTTGTGTGACCGTTTTGGGCTGCGGCCAACTCTCAATAGCTTCAATCTTGGCTTTATCAACTTGAATTCCCTGTGGAGTAACAACATAGGCAAGAAAAGATACTCGGTCGGTGCAAAAGGTGCACTTCCCAAGGTTACCAAACAAACGTGCATCACGTAGAGCAATAAAAACAGCACGTAAATGTTCCAAATGTTCTTCCAAAGATCTGCTATAAATCAATATGTCATCAAAGTAAACTACCACAAATCGTCCAATGAAAGCACGTAAAACTTCGTTCATTAATCTCATGAAAGTACTAGGTGCATTAGTTAACCCAAAAGGCATGACTAACCACTCATATAATCCAAACTTAGTTTTAAATGCTGTTTTCCATTCATCTCCCAATTTCATACGAATTTGATGGTAGCCACTACGCAAATCAACTTTGGAGAATATTGTAGAGCCACTCAATTCATCAAGCATATCATCTAGCCTAGGAATAGGATGACGATAACGAATAGTAATATTATTAATGCCTCTACAATCAACGCACATACGTGATGTACCATCCTTTTTCGGCACTAGAATAATAGGAACAGCACAAGGACTAAGGGATTCGCGTATATAACCTTTGTCGAGAAGCTCTTGTACTTGACGCATAATCTCCTTCGTCTCCTCTGGATTGGTACGGTATGGTGCACGGTTTGGCAGTGAAGCACCGGGAATTAAGTCAATCTGATGCTCAATCCCTCGAATAGGCGGTAATCCCGGTGGCACGTCTTGTGGAAAGACGTCAGCGAACTCCTGCAAAATGTTAGTGACAGCAGGAGGCAAAGAGGAAGGCACGTCCTCGAATGAACATAATGCCTCTTTGCACACAAAAGCATAGCAAACAGATTTGCTGAAATCTAGCTCATCAATATCAGATTTGGTGGCAAATAAACATGCACTTTTCAATTTAATTTCAGAAGCAACACTAGATGGTTTATTATTAGGCTTCATTTGTTGCTCAAATTCTTTTGCCACAATCTGATTTTCACTCTTATTCGTCTCCTATTTTGCTTTATTAGCTCTATTAATATCATCTTTCAAAATGGAATCAGGAGTCATAGGAAGCAAAGTAATATTTTTATCCTTATGAACAAGAGTATAGTGATTGTTTCTACCATGGTGTACAGAATTTTTATCAAATTGCCATGGTCTACCAAGTAATAAGGAACATGCTTGCATAGGTACCACATCACAATCAACATAATCAGCATATGTAGAGATACTAAAATGCACACGAACAGTACGTGTTACCTTAACCTTGCCGCTGTTGTTGAACCATTGGGTGTAGTAAGGATGTGGATGTGGTCTTGTGGTGAGAGAAAGATTCTCCACCATCTCCATGCTAGCCAAGTTGTTGCAGCTCCCTCCGTCTATTATGACGCGCACAGAACGTTCCTTCACAACTCCCTTGGTATGGAACAAATTGTGCCTCTGATTTTGCTCAGCTTGTGTGACCTGCACACTCAAAACACGTTGAGCAACTAAACATTCATACCTGTCAGCGTCTTCAGGAGCCATGTATTGCGTCTCATGATCAGAATCATCTCCACCATGTTCTTCACGTGTAATAAGAGCCAATGTCTCCTCATCATAGTCACTAGCGGACTCATATCCACCATCCGCGGTAGCAATCATCACACGCGGAGATTTGCATTCCCTCGCATAATGACCTCCTCCCTTACAACGACGACAAATAATATCACTTGTGTGCCCTGTTGATGCCATGGAAGAAGAAGAACGCTGTGCAGGCCCCGCAGGTGCGCTCTTGGCAGATAATGGTGGTTGTGCCTGTTTTCTTGTATCACGGCTGGAGGTGGCACCGGATGGAGGTGCTGGTGCAGTTGAAGTAGAAGATGCACGTGGTGTCCATGATGAAGGTCGGCCTGCAGAAAAGTTAGTTCGCCCCAATCCTTGTCGATCCTGCACTTCACGTTCAGCTTTACAAGCAAGATGGAATAAACGAGTGATATTAGTATACTCCTTATAGTCTAGAATGGTCTGAATCTCTCTATTTAATCCACCCAGAAAACGTGCAAGCATAGCTTCATTCTCCTCAACAATACCACATCTAATCATGCCAGTTTGTAATTCCTGATAATATTCTTCTACAGAATTTTTTCCTTGTCTTAAGCGCTGTAATTTTTGAAGCAATTCACGTTGATAATATGGTGGAACCCAACGCGTACGCATAGCAGTTTTCAAAGCAGCCCAAGTAGTTGGAATAGGATACAATCTACAATGTTCAGACCACCATACACATGCAAAACTAGTGAAAGCACAAACAGCAGCAGCAACTCGTCTCTCCTCAGGATATTGTAAACATGTAAATCGTTGTTCAGTTTCTAACTCCCAAGTAAGATATATATCAGGAACATATCTACCCTCAAATGGTGGAATATTCAATTTCAGTTTAGGAATATGGACATCATCTCGTACCTAAGGTGGTGGTGCAGGCCTACCATTACGAATATATACCTGAGATCGACCTGCTGGTGGTGGTGCTGGTGGCTGCTCGTAGATCTGATTTTGATCAACCTCATCCTCATAATCGCCCGCATACTCATCATCCTCCTGGGTACGAGCAACAGCAGTAGCAGGAGCCACAGAAGTATCAACAACAGCACCAACAGTTTGGCCAAACGCAAGAGGAACACGGCTCGCTCGGCGAAGGTCTATTTCGTGACGTGGAGGTAGACGTTGTTGTTGTTGTTGGAGAGGTGCGTTAGGTGCAGCGGGTGGTGGTGGTGGAAGACGCGGGAGCAATTCATTAAATCTGTTATCGAGCTTTGTTTCGAACGTCTTCTCAAGGCCAGTGATCTTCTCCATGGCCTCTTCAAAATTGTTCAGCACATCTTGCACCTGTTCAGTCATCATTTGCTGAAACTTATCATGAAGCTCCTTGTTCGATAAATTCTCCCAGTCAATCTCGTCGGCTTGTGATCCTGGCATGGTTAGCAGCAATAGAAACACACAAGAATATGATCCTACAGACTACGAACAAGTGGTGGTGGTGGGTGTCACAAATCCGTCAAGCAAAACTCAAATTCTTACCAGTTCTTACCCAGCAACAGGCGGTGATCGGCAACCGTTGTAGTCAAAACTCTCAAAGCTTGGATAGAGCGATTACCAGGGAGAGTCAAACGCACGACGTAGATGTATGTGGAGCTGGGAAGGCTTATACTATGGTAGCAAAAAGGGTCAGCAATAATCAATTCAGAGATGCAAAGTTGAATAAACGCTCAACGACGGTACTGTGCTGGTCCTAGGCTAGACTGTGCTAGAGACGCGAGCCTAGAACACCAACAAAATCACGGCGCGGCACGTAAACAAGGGAAAAGCACACTCTGAATTTTTTTTTTCGCCCTTTTTTTGCGCTCTTTTTTTTTGCGCTGCTTTTTTTTTGCGAAAAATCACTATAATGGCGAGTGTCTCAAAACTCTTCCTCGCTCAAACTGACAGGATGGGCACGAAATTTTTCGACCAATTTTTTTTTTTCGACTGCCCGGACCCAAAAACTAGAAACGGGTCAAAAAAAACTTCCTATAATGGCACCTGTCTCAAAACACTCAGAAACACCTAAAAATAGGATAGCCAGAAAAATTTTCGAAAAATGGGTTTTCGAAAAATTTTGGGCCTAAACGGAGCGTGGCTACCCGACTCCGGAATTTTTTTTTCCGAAACCTACTCCGGCAAGGAAACACGAATCGGAATCTAGATGGATCTCGAAAACAACCCTAATAAGCAAGGAACTCGGATTGGTGGTGGATATATGGTGGTGGTATATGGCAGCGGTGGTGGTAGCGGTGGTAGTATATGGACATGGATCGGTGGTGGTATATGGACACGGATTGGTGGTGGTATATGGATACGGATTCGGAGCGGTGGTGGTAGATGGCAGGGGCGATGATGATGGTGCGGCGGCGGCGTGACAACTTATGACCAGAACTCGAAACTCTAAAAGACTAGACTCTAAGACCAGCAACTAGACACGACGATGCAACCGCAAATTCAACAAAGCAAAACCCTAAAAAGATTATGCAAAGGCTCAGATTGGTTCGGATATGATGAACTAACCCTAAATTTTTTTTGTGGCTTTTTCGTGGACTGTAGGTATGAAGAACAGACTCGATCTAAACTACGAAAAACTGTAAAATCTCACCGAGCAACCTGGAAATCTGATACCACTTGATAGAGGCAAAGGTGTCCCGTCTTTCGATGAGATGGTGGATTTCGCTTTGGTGGAAGTCGACTTTGACGATCCGACTACGAACGTGCGAGGACGTCGCGCCTTAGCAATCGATAAACCAACTCCGAGAGGTTATTGACCACGCCGGAGCACGATCAACCTGACCACGAGGGTTTGTTTCCTGCGAGCAAACGAAGAACAAGCAAGAAACTGAGATTGCAATCTGGATATTGCGAATATAAGATGAAAGCTTTATTGATCAAGATGGGGTTCTGTGACGCCTTTGTCTGGTCGTTGAACACAAACGAAGTACGCGAAGTTGCAGCTATGGCGAACTTTTAATCTAAACAAAACCCAAAGTCTAAACGATGCCCTAAGGGCTGTATATATGGAGGAAGAGGGGGGAATTTCGTGGCCCTTGGTGGAGGGGTCCGAAATCAACCCTATCTCTTGTTTCCCCACACATACGGACTCTAAAAATAGCCTATACTTATGTATTTCGAAATTACATGGGCCTGGCCCAATAATAAGGTGACGCAGCACCTAAAATAGCCTCGGGACGAAATTTATGAAGTGGCATCTTGTATATTTCGTCCAAGGCTTCATGCACCCATTATGGTGGCTTCAAAGTCCTGAAATCATCACTTGTAACTCCGTTCTTGTTCCCCTTGCGCATGCCATCATCTCCATGCTTGTTCTTGCTCCAATGTTGATAGAGGCAAAGGTGTCCCGTCTTTCGATGAGATGGTGGATTTCGCTTTGGTGGAAGTCGACTTTGACGATCCGACTACGAACGTGCGAGGACGTCGCGCCTTAGCAATCGCTAAACCAACTCCGAGAGGTTATTGACCACGCCGGAGCACGATCAACCTGACCACGAGGGTCTGTTTCCTGCGAGCAAACGAAGAACAAGCAAGAAACTAAGATTGCAATCTGGATATTGCGAATATAAGATGAAAGCTTTATTGATCAAGGTGGGGTTCTGTGACGCCTTTGTCTGGTCGTTGAACACAAACGAAGTACGCGAAGTTGCAGCTATGGCGAACTTTTAATCTAAACAAAACCCAAGGTCTAACCGATGCCCTAAGGGCTGTATATATGGAGGAAGAGGGGGTGGATTTCGTGGCCCTTGGTGGAGGGGTCCGAAATCAACCCTATCTCTTGTTTCCCCACACATACGGACTCTAAAAATAGCCTATACTTATGTATTTCGAAATTACATGGGCCTGGCCCAATAATAAGGTGACGCAGCACCTAAAATAGCCTCGGGACGAAATTTATGAAGTGGCATCTTGTATATTTCGTCCAAGGCTTCATGCACACATTATGGTGGCTTCAAAGTCCTGAAATCATCACTTGTAACTCCGTTCTTGTTCCCCTTGCGCATGCCATCATCTCCATGCTTGTTCTTGCTCCAATGTTCATCCTTCTCCAAGCTAGGCCCTTCATTTGTAAGCAAAACAAATGTATCCAATTTAGGCAGCATCATATTCTCATGAACATTAGAATCATTACCAAGAAACGAAAGTACCTGATAATTTAGTTGGCGTGCACGAGCTCTAGTAATTGGTCAAGTATGTATAGCAGCAGGGGCTGTGGGTGTAACAATTGTATTGATGTCCTCATCACATCCCATCCACCAATTTCCACCACGTGCTACGCACTGTTTATTGTCATAATCATAGTTGAGGTCACTCACATCTTCGCCTGATCGAATCTGCATCTTATCTAGTTTGTCTTGGAAAGAGGGAGAAAAAGAAGATAAAGAGAAAAAAAGAGAGAAAAAAGGAAAGGAAAAAAAAAAGAAAAAGAGGGAGAAGAAAAAGAAAAAAAGGCGTGAGAAAAAAAAAGAATCACCCAATTCGGAGTCCGTATGAAAAACTTGTGGGCGTTTTGAGTCAGGTATGTCTGTGCAGTCCGAATCTGAATCCAGAACGTGAGAGACTTGGACTCTATCTTCTCTTGGGCCAAAAGTGACGTGAGAGAACTTTTTGGACAGCAAATAAACATCTCTTTCTTCCTTATCTTCATATGTGGATTGTACAAATGTCCCATACACCTGCAATTAGACAAAACACAAAAGTGTGTGAAGTATTTTTGTTCTGGATAACATAAATAGATTATTGAATAGTTTGCACTAGAAATCACCTGACAAATATGCATATATGCAATATTTTTGGTCATATCCAAGGTAGTCATGTCCTCATCATCCTCCCCTTCTTGAAAATAAAGCCGTCCTCGGCGTTGCTTAATCTGAAATGTGGCTAACAAAAGAGACAAGGTGTACATGTTGTATATGGATATGTCATCCATTTTTACTTCCCTTGATTTTTGCATATATGACACATGAATAGATGAGTAACTTGCATAGTTCATAAAATCTAAAGCCAAAAAATTAGCACAAGAAGTAGAAGGCATGAAAATATTGCAACTCAGTTTGCACATATAAGTGAAGCTCTTATTCATTTCAAAAGATTGACAATGTTCATCATTAAACCATCCCAACATTGGTGAATAAACCTTACTTGCATCAAATTTACATGCTACAACATGCTTAAATAAGCAAACATGCAATAAGTCATTCAACACAGAATCATCACCAAGATTAGAGGTCATATCAAAATGATTAAACATTGTGATAGAGGCAAAGGTGTCCCGTCTTTCGATGAGATGGTGGATTTCGCTTTGGTGGAAGTCGACTTTGACGATCCGACTACGAACGTGCGAGGACGTCGCGCCTTAGCAATCGCTAAACCAACTCCGAGAGGTTATTGACCACGTCGGAGCACGATCAACCTGACCACGAGGGTCTGTTTCCTGCGAGCAAACGAAGAACAAGCAAGAAACTGAGATTGCAATCTGGATATTGCGAATATAAGATGAAAGCTTTATTGATCAAGGTGGGGTTCTGTGACGCCTTTGTCTGGTCGTTGAACACAAACGAAGTACGCGAAGTTGCAGCTATGGCGAACTTTTAATCTAAACAAAACCCAAGGTCTAAACGATGCCCTAAGGGCTGTATATATGGAGGAAGAGGGGGTGGATTTCGTGGCCCTTGGTGGAGGGGTCCGAAATCAACCCTATCTCTTGTTTCCCCACACATACGGACTCTAAAAATAGCCTATACTTATGTATTTCAAAATTACATGGGCCTGGCCCAATAATAAGGTGACGCAGCACCTAAAATAGCCTCGGGACGAAATTTATGAAGTGGCATCTTGTATATTTCGTCCAAGGCTTCATGCACACATTATGGTGGCTTCAAAGTCCTGAAATCATCACTTGTAACTCCGTTCTTGTTCCCCTTGCGCATGCCATCATCTCCATGCTTGTTCTTGCTCCAATGTTCATCCTTCTCCAAGCTAGGCCCTTCATTTGTAAGCAAAACAAATGTATCCAATTTAGGCAGCATCATATTCTCATGAACATTAGAATCATTACCAAGAAACGAAAGTACCTGATAATTTAGTTGGCGTGCACGAGCTCTAGTAATTGGTCCAGTATGTATAGCAGCAGGGGCTGTGGGTGTAACAATTGTATTGATGTCCTCATCACCAGAACTCGAAACTCTAAAAGACTAGACTCTAAGACCAGCAACTAGAAACGACGATGCAACCGCAAATTCAACAAAGCAAAACCCTAAACCAATCTTTCGATGAGATACCAGTTGATAGAGGCGACGGTCCCGATCTTTTGATGAGATGATAACTATCGATTTGGTGGAGACGACTTTGACGATCCGACTACAAACGTGCACGACGTTGCGCCTTAGCAATCTCTAAACCAATCTCCTGAGGTTATTGACGATGCTGGAAGCACGGTCAGCCTGACCACGAAGGTCTATTCCTGCAAGCAATCGAAGAACGAGCTCATGATAAAGCAATCTGAATATTGCAAATATATATGAAGTATTGATAATTGTGGGGATCCAGAAGCGGTCTTGGTCTGGTCGTTGGACACAAACGAAGTACACGAAGTTGCAATGGCTAACTTTTAACTAAACAAATCCCAAAGTCTAAACGATGCCCTAAGGGCTGTATATATGGAGGAAGAGGGGGGGATTTCGTGGCCCTTGGTGGAGGGGTCCGAAATCAACCCTATCTCTTGTTTCCCCACACATACGGACTCTAAAAATAGCCTATACTTATGTATTTCGAAATTACATGGGCCTGGCCCAATAATAAGGTGACGCAGCACCTAAAATAGCCTCGGGACGAAATTTATGAAGTGGCATCTTGTATATTTCGTCCAAGGCTTCATGCACCCATTATGGTGGCTTCAAAGTCCTGAAATCATCACTTGTAACTCCGTTCTTGTTCCCCTTGCGCATGCCATCATCTCCATGCTTGTTCTTGCTCCAATGTTCATCCTTCTCCAAGCTAGGCCCTTCATTTGTAAGCAAAACAAATGTATCCAATTTAGGCAGCATCATATTCTCATGAACATTAGAATCATTACCAAGAAACAAAAGTACCTGGTAATTTAGTTGGCGTGCACGAGCTCTAGTAATTGGTCCAGTATGTATAGCAGCAGGGGCTGTGGGTGTAACAATTGTATTGATGTCCTCATCATCCGCCCTCCTCTCGTACTCATCTGCCTCCTCTCTGGTAATAACATATCTTCCTTTTGCCTGATAATCAAAGAAGGCAGGAGCAGGGAGAGTAATACGGACAGCACGACGTCTGTCAAATATTATGCGATACTGGAGAGGTGATTCATTCCTCTCGACAAATTGGTGGTGAACCATAGCATCAAAGTCTAGGTAAGCAGGAGGTAATTCAATATCATCATTACGTATAGTTACACCAAGAAAATCAGCTAAGCGGGTTGCATAAATTCCACCAAAGAAATCTCCATTAAATCTATTAAGATGCAACCTACGTGCAACAATGGCTCCCAAATTATAAGATTTGTCTCCTAGCACAACACTCCTAAGAATACTGAGGTCAGGGACACACATGTGACATGCCTCATCTTTACCATTAATGCATCTACCTATGAAGAGAACAAAATAATGTATAGCAGGAAAGTGAATGCTCCCTATGGTAGCTTGTGTTATATCTCTAGATTCCCCCACAGTTATACTAGCAAGAAAATCTCTAAATTAAGATTTGCGAGGATCCCTGATACTACCCCATTATGGAAGTTTGCAAGTAGTGGTAAAATCCTCTAAGTCCATAGTGTAAGAATTTTCATAAAGATCAAATAGGACAGTTGGAGAATTACGTGAAGATGAAAATTCAAACCTCCTCACAAAGGAACTAGTGAGATAGTGGTACTGACGGCATTTTTCTTCCTCAAAGCTCACAAGATCAGCGTTACGCAAATATGCGTTAAATTCTTCCTTAATCCCCGCTTGATCCATAAAGTTTTCCGAAGGCCATTCACAAGGACGCACTAGAGCGTCTCTTGCTGGCTCTTCATCAGCATCACGCATTGCAAGCCTGGGCTCTTGTTTCCTTGAAGAGCCACCTTGGTCATTTTCCTAAACATATTTCTTCCTCTGGAAAATTTCTGAAATTTTTAGTAACTTCAAAATAAAAGTGAACAAAGCTCAATAATATTGATAGCAACTACTCCTACAAGTGCCTAGAGCCGATATCATGCATCGAAACTACATGGAACCATATAAATTTGACATGCAAGCTCAAGCACATGGTCACCTAGGCAGCATAAATTTGCAATGAATAAAGCGCTAAAACAAAAACTAATTGGACCAATGGAGGAGTCACATACCAAGGAACAATCCACCCCAAGCAGTTTTGTGAGAGGTGCTTTGAGCAAGGAGATCGAAAATGGCAACAAAATGAGCTTGGACTCGGGTATGAACTGGATATTCGTGTTTGTGGGAGGAAGAAGAAGTGTGTGGGTGCAGGAATAAGTGGAGGAGGTCCACCGTGGGCCCACGAGGCAGGGGGGCATGCCCAGGGGGTAGGGCGCGCCCTCCACCCTCGTAGCCAGGTGGATGACCCCCTGCTGTGTTCTCAGTGCCAAATATTCTCAAATATTCTAGAAAAAATCATATTTAAATTTCAGGGCATTTGGAGAACTTTTATTTTCAGGGTATTTTTATATTGCACGGATAGTCAGATAACAGTCAGAAACAAACTTATTTTTATCTTATTTAATATAAATAACAAAAAGTAAAAGGAGGTTATAGAGAGTTGTGCCTTCTAGTTTCATCCATCTCATGCTCATCAAAAGGAATCCACTAACAAGGTTGATCAAGTCTTGTTAACGAACTCATTCCGAATAACATGAAACCGGAGAAATTTCCAATAACACTATGTTACCTCAACAGGGATATGCACATCCCCAATAATAAGAATATCATATTTCTTCTTGACAGTAGGAATAGGAAATTCAAAACCTCCAAATATAATCGATGAAAATTTTCCAATAGAGTTGATACTATGAACTTGAGGTTGTTTCCTCGGAAAGTGTACCGTATGCTCATTACCATTAAAATGAAAAGTGACATTGCCTTTGATAGAGGCGGGGTGTCCCGATCTTTCGATGAGATGATAACTATCGATTTGGTGGAGACGACTTTGACGATCCGACTACAAACGTGCACGACGTTGCGCCTTAGCAATCGCTAAACCAACTCCGAGAGGTTATTGACCACGCCGGAGCACAATCAACCTGACCACGAAGGTCTATTCCTGCAAGCAATCGAAGAACAAGCAAGAATATGATAAAAGCAATCTGAATATTGCGAGTATATATGAAGTATTGATAAAGGTGGGGATCCGTAAGCGGTCTTGGTCTGGTCGTTGGACACAAACGAAGTACACGAAGTTGCAATGGCTAACTTTTAACTAAACAAATCCCAATGAAAAGCTACTAGATGGATCTACTTATATAGGAGGAAGGGGTGGCGGCCAAGGAGGTGGGAGGACGTCCCAAGGCAGCCTAAAACTAAATCTAGGTCGTACAAGGCCAATGGGCCCAAGTGGAGGTGATGTAACACCTTTGGACTTGTAGTTTGACTCGGATTCTGCTGCAGCATCAGATTGTTTTGTCCACAACTCAACGCTCCGGACGAATTTGAAGGTGATTCCAATTGGGTTGGAAAGTTCACGAAATCTAGTTTCCAACAAAAAAAGAATCACCCAATTCGGAGTCCGTATGAAAAACTTGTGTGCGTTTTGAGTCAGGTATGTCTGTGCAGTCCGAATCTGAATCCAGAACGTGAGAGACTTGGACTCTATCTTCTCTTGGGCCAAAAGTGACGTGAGAAAATTTTTTGGACAGCAAATAAACATCTCTTTCTTCCTTATCTTCATATGTGGATTGTACAAATGTCCCATACACCTGCAATTAGACAAAACACAAAAGTGTGTGAAGTATTTTTGTTCTGGATAACATAAATAGATTATTGAATAGTTTGCACTAGAAATCACCTGACAAATAGGCATATATGCAATATTTTTGGTCATATCCAAGGTAGTCATGTCCTCATCAGCCTTTAGTGCAATCAATAACAGCACCTGCAGTATTCAAAAAGGGTCTTCCAAGAATAATAGACATACTATCATCCTCGGGAATATCAAGAATAACAAAGTCCGTTAAAATAGTAACGTTTGCAACTACAACAGGCACATCCTCACAAATACCGACAGGTATAGCAGATGATTTATCAGCCATTTGCAAAGATATTTCAGTAGGTGTCAACTTATTCAAATCTAGTCTACGATATAAAGAGAGAGGCATAACACTAACACCGGCTCCAAGATCACATAAAGCAGTTTTAACATAGTTTCTTTTAATGGAGCATGGTATAGTGGGTACTCCTGGATCTCCAAGTTTCTTTGGTATTCCACCCTTAAATGTATAATTAGCAATCATGGTGGAAATTTCAGCTTTAGGTATCTTTCTTTTATTAGTAACAATTTCTTTCATATACTTAGCATGAGGATTCATTTTAAGCATATCAGTTAATCGCATACGCAAAAAGATAGGTCTAATCAATTTAGCAAAGCGCTCAAAATGCTCATCATCCTTTTTCTTGGATGGTTTGGGAGGAAAAGGCATGGGTTTCTGAACCCATGGTTCTCTTTCTTTACCATGTTTCCTAGCAACAAAGTATTTCTTATCATAACGTTGATTCTTTGATTGTGGGTTATCAAGATCAACAGCAGGTTCAATTTCTATATCATTATCATTACTAGGTTGAGCATCATCATGAACATTATCATTAACATTTTCATTAGGTTCATGTTCATTACTAGATTGTGTTTCAGCATCAGAAATAGAAATATCATTTGGATTCTCAGGTGGTTCAGCAATAGGTTCACTAGAAGCATGCAAAGTCCTATCATTTTTCTTTTTCTTCCTTTTAGAAGGACTAGGTGCATCTATATTATTTCTCTGAGAATCTTGCTCAATTCTCTTAGGGCGGCCTTCAGGATACAGAGGTTCCTGAGTCATTCTACCACCTCTAGTCATAACTCTAACAACATTATCATTATTCTTACTATTCAATTCATTGAGCAAATCATTCTGAGCTTTAAGTACTTGTTCTACTTGAGTAGTAACCATAGAAGCATGTTTACTAATAAGTTTAAGTTCATCTTTGACATTAGCCATATAATCACCCAAGTGTTCAAGCATAACAGCACTGCGTTTTAATTCTCTACCAAAATAAGCATTGAAGTCTTCTTGCTTAGCCATAAATTTATCAAACTCATCTAAGCATGGGCTAGCAAACTTAGTAAATGGGATTTCAGCTTTATCATATCTATAGAGAGAATTTACCTTTACTACCTGTGTCGGGTTATCAAGACCATGTATTTCTTCGATAGGAGGTAAATTCTTAACATCTTCAGCTTCAATACCTTTTTCTTTCATAGATTTCTTTGCCTCTTGCATATCTTCAGGACTGAGAAATAGGATACCCCTCTTCTTCGGAGTTGGTTTAGGAATAGGCTCAGGAGCTGGCTCAGTAAGTGTCCAATTATTTTCATTTGTCAACATATTATTGAATAGAATTTCCACTTCATCCGGTGTTCTTTCCCTGAAAACAGAACCAGCACAACTATCCAGGTAATCTCTGGAAGCATCGGTTAGTCCATTATAAAAGATATCAAGTATTTCATTTTCTTAAGAGGATGATCAGGCAAAGCATTAAGTAATTGGAGAAGCCTCCCCCAAGCTTGTGGGAGACTCTCTTCTTCAATTTGCACAAAATTATATATATCCCTTAAAGCAACTTGTTTCTTATGAGCAGGGAAATATTTAGCATAGAAGTAATAAATCATATCCTAGGGACTACACACACAACCAGGATCAAGAGAATTAAACCATATCTTAGCATCACCCTTTAATGAGAACGAAAATATTTGAAGGATATAAAAGTAGCAAGTTCTCTCGTCATTAGTGAACAGGGTGGCTATATCATTTAATTTAGTAAGATGTGCCACAACAGTTTCAGATTCATAGCCATGAAAAGGATCAGATTCAACCAAAGTAATTATATTAGGATCAACAGAGAATTCATAGTCCTTATCAGTAACAAAGATAGGTGAAGTAGCAAAAGCAGGGTCAGGTTTCATTCTAGCATTAAGAGATTGTTGCTTCCATTTAGCTAATAGCCTCTTGAGCTCGTATCTATCTTTGCAAGCTAAGATAGCTAAAGCAACTTATTTTTCAAAAGCATAACCCTCAGGAATAACAGGTGATTCATTTTCATTAGGGGGAGAGTCTTCATCATCACTGTCATCAATATTATCAGTTTCAATAATTTCCTTCTCTCTAACACTAGCAAGTTGTTCATTAAGAAATTCACCAAGTGGCACAGTAGTATCAAGCATAGAAGTAGTTTCATCATAAGTATCATGCACAGCAGAAGTGGCATCATCAATTACATGCGACATATCAGAACGAATAGTAGAAGCAGGTTTAGGTGTCGCAAGCTTACTCAAAACAGAAGGTTAATTAAGTGCAGAGCTAGATGGCAGTTCCTTACCTCCCCTCGTAGTTGAGGGATAAATCTTGGTTTTTGGATCTCTCAAGTTCTTCATAATGATAAGCAGATATAAATCCCAAGTGACTCAAAGAATAGAGCTATGCTCACCTGAAACAGCGCCAGAAAATAGTCTTGATAACCCACAAGTATAGGGGATCGTAACAGTTTTCGAGGGTAGAGTATTCAACCCAAATTTATTGATTTGACACAAGGGGGGGCAAAGAATATTCTCAAGTATTAGCAGCTGAGTTTTCAATTCAACCACACCTGGAAACTTAGTATCTGCAGCAAAGTCTTTAGTAGAAAAGTAATAAGATAGTTGTGGTAACGGTAGCAAAAAAGGTAACGATAGCAAAAGTAATGTTTTTGGTATTTTGAAGTGATTGTAATAGTAGCAAAGCAAAAGTAAATAAGCGAAGAACAATATATGGAAAGCTCGTAGGCAATAGATCGGTGATAGAGAATTATGCCGGATGCGGTTCATCATGTAACATTCATAACATAGGGTGACACAAAACTAGCTCCAATTCATCAATGTAATGTAGGCATGTATTCCGAATATAGTCATACATGCTTATGGAAAAGAACTTGCATGACATCTTTTGTCCTACCCTCCCGTGGCAGCGGGGTCCTAGCGGAAACTAAGGGATATTAAGGCCTCCTTTTAATAGAGTACCGGACCAAAGCATTAACACATAGTGAATACATGAACTCCTCAAACTACGGTCATCACCAGTAAGTATCCCGATTATTGTCACTTCCGGGTTAACGGATCATAACACATAATAGGTGACTATAGACTTGCAAGATAGTATCAAGAACTCTCATATATTGATGAAAACATAATAGGTTCAGATCTGAAATCATGGCACTCGGGCCCTAGTGACAAGCATTAAGCATAGCAAAGTCATAGCAACATCAATCTCAAAACATAGTGGATAGTAGGGATCAAACCCTAACAAAACTAACTCGATTACATGATAAATCTCATCCAACCCATCACCGTCCAGCAAGCCTACGATGGAATTACTCACGCACGACGGTGAGCATCATGAAATTGGTGATGGAGGAAGGTTGATGATGATGATGGCGATGGATTCCCCTCTCCGGAGCCCCGAACGGACTCCAGATCAGCCCTCTCGGGAGGTTTTAGGGCTTGGCGGCGGCTCCGTATCGTAAAACGCGATGAATCCTTCTCTCTGATTTTTTTCTCTCTGAAACCAAATATATAGAGTTGGAGTTGAGGTCGGAGGAGCTCAAGGGTCCCACGAGGTAGGGGGCGCGCCCTAGGGGGGCAGGCTCGCCCCCACCCTCGTGGCTAGGGTGTGGGCCCCCTAGTCTTCATATTTTGCAAGGATTTTTTATTGTTTCTGAAAAGATGTTCCGTGAAGTTTCATGTCATTCCGAGAACTTTTGTTTCTGCACATAAATAACACCATGGCAATTCTGCTGAAAACAGCGTCAGTCCGGGTTAGCTCCATTCAAATCATGCAAGTTAGGCTCCAAGACAAGGGCAAAAGTGTTTGGTAAAGTAGATACGATGCATACGTATCAGGCGCGTATGCAAGGCTTTGTTAACAACACACGGTTCTGGCAGCTGTGGTCATTGGATGTCCATCCAACGGATGTCATGCTTCTTCTTCAATCTCGGATATTTGCTTCAGCCGCCCAAAAAATGATTCCTCCCCCTGACATCTTGGGCGCACCGTTTCGGAGGCTGACCTGTGGGCCTACTAAGTTGACGCGTACCAAGGGCTTTGTCAACTTAGTCAATATAAATGATTCTAGCTGAAGTGATCGTACGATGTCTATCCAACGGCCGTAGTGCTTCTTCAACCTCTGGTCTTCTTGCTCCAGCCGCCCAAAGCAGCGCTGGTCGTGCCGCGTGCTCCTGCCTCCCGTGGCCGACTGTGATGCCGCGGAGGCCTCACCGCCCCCTACTACTCCCACCGCTGGCCAGGCTATCCCTCTACTCACCCACACCCCCTGTTATTCCGTGGCGACGACAGCCTCACACCACAGCCGAACCAGTGAACCCTCATACTCCTCTCCGCGCGGGCTTCCACCACCGTGTCTTCCCCGGCTGATAGAGGCAAAGGTGTCCCGTCTTTCGATGAGATGGTGGATTTCGCTTTGGTGGAAGTCGACTTTGACGATCCGACTACGAACGTGCGAGGACGTCGCGCCTTAGCAATCGCTAAACCAACTCCGAGAGGTTATTGACCACGCCGGAGCACGATCAACCTGACCACAAGGGTCTGTTTCTTGCGAGCAAACGAAGAACAAGCAAGAAACTAAGATTGCAATCTGGATATTGCGAATATAAGATGAAAGCTTTATTGATCAAGGTGGGGTTCTGTGACGCCTTTGTCTGGTCGTTGAACACAAACGAAGTACGCGAAGTTGCAGCTATGGCGAACTTTTAATCTAAACAAAACCCCAAAGTCTAAACGATGCCCTAAGGGCTGTATATATGGAGGAAGAGGGGGGAATTTCGTGGCCCTTGGTGGAGGGGTCCGAAATCAACCCTATCTCTTGTTTCCCCACACATACGGACTCTAAAAATAGCCTATACTTATGTATTTCGAAATTACATGGGCCTGGCCCAATAATAAGGTGACGCAGCACCTAAAATAGCCTCGGGACGAAATTTATGAAGTGGCATCTTGTATATTTCGTCCAAGGCTTCATGCACCCATTATGGTGGCTTCAAAGTCCTGAAATCATCACTTGTAACTCCGTTCTTGTTCCCATTGCGCATGCCATCATCTCCATGCTTGTTCTTGCTCCAATGTTCATCCTTCTCCAAGCTAGGCCCTTCATTTGTAAGCAAAACAAATGTATCCAATTTAGGCAGCATCATATTCTCATGAACATTAGAATCATTACCAAGAAACGAAAGTACCTGGTAATTTAGTTGGCGTGCACGAGCTCTAGTAATTGGTCTAGTATGTATAGCAGCAGGGGCTGTGGGTGTAACAATTGTATTGATGTCCTCATCATCCTCCCCTTCTTGAAATGAAGTCGTCCTCGACGGAAGTTCATCTTCCTCACCCAAATAAGGCTTCAAATCTGCAATGTTAAAAGTGGGACTAACCCCAAAATCTGCAGGCAGCTCCAGTTTATATGCATTATCATTTATTTTCTCTAACACCTTAAAGGGACCATCAGCACGTGGCATTAACTTTGATTTGCGCAAATCAGGAAATCTATCCTTACGCAAATGTAACCAAACAAGATCTCCAGGTGCAAACACAACATGTTTTCTACCCTTATCTCCAGCAAGTTTATATTTAGCATTCATACGCTCAATGTTTTCCTTAGTTAACTCATGCATTTTTAAAATCAATTCAGCACGTTGTTTAGCATCAAAATTAACCTTCTCCGAAGATGGAAGAGGCAACAAATCAATAGGTGCACGAGGTAGGAAACCATACACAACTTCAAAAGGGCACATCTTAGTAGTAGAATGCAATGAACGATTATAAGCAAATTCAATATGAGGCAACCATTCCTCCCGCATTTTCTTATTATTCTTCAAAACAGCCCTAAGCATAGTAGACAACGTTCTATTGACTACTTCAGTTTGTCCATCAGTTTGGGGGTGACAAGTAGTACTAAAAAGCAGTTTAGTCCCCAACTTAGCCCATAAACATCTCCAAAAGTGGCTAAGAAATTTAGTATCACGATCTGAAACAATAGTATTTGGCACACCATGCAAGCGAATAATTTCACGAAAGAACAAATCAGCAACATTAACAGCATCATCGCTTTTATGACATGGTATAAAGTGTGCCATTTTCGAGAATCTATCCACGACAACAAATATGCTATCCCTCCCCTTCTTTGTTCGAGGTAAACCTAAAACAAAGTCCATAGATATATCCTCCCAAGGAACACTAGGTACAGGCAAAGGCATATATAAACCATGATGATTGAGTCGTGACTTAGCTTTTTGACATGTAGTGCAGCGAGCAATAAAACGCTCAACATCCCGTCTCATCTTTGGCCAAAAGAAATGTGTAGCAAGTACGTCCTCCATCTTCTTCACGCCAAAGTGTCCCATTAATCCTCCTCCATGCGCCTCCTGCAACAACAAAAGACGAATGGAGCTAGCTGGAATGCATAGCTTGTTAGCACGAAACACAAATCCATCGTTAACGACAAACTTGTTCCACATTCTTCCTTCTTTAAAATTCTGCATTACATCTTTAAAATCAGCATCATGCACATATTGATCTTTGATGGTCTCCAAACCAAATATTTTGAAGTCAAGTTGTGAAAGCATAGTATAGCGACGAGACAATGCATCAGCAATAACATTTTCTTTTCCCTTCTTGTGTTTAATGACATAAGGGAAAGTCTCAATGAATTCAACCCATTTAGCATGTCTACGATTCAGTTTAGCTTGACTTTTAATATGTTTCAAAGATTCATGATCAGAATGTATAACAAATTCTTTGGGCCATAAATAATGTTGCCATGTTTCTAAAGTCCGAACAAGAGCATATAATTCTTTATCATAAGTAGAATAATTCAGACTAGGCCCACTCAATTTTTCAGAAAAGTATGCAACAGGTTTGCCATCTTGTAATAACACACCTCCTAATCCAATTCCACTAGCATCACATTCAAGCTCAAAAGTCTTATTAAAATCAGGAAGTTGGAGTAAAGGAGCATGTGTCAACTTATCTTTCAATACCGTGAAGGCTTCTTCCCGTGCGGTACCCCAAAGAAAAGGCACATCTTTCTTTGTAAGCTCGTTGAGAGGTGCAGCAATGGTGCTGAAATCTCTCACAAAACGCCTATAGAATCCAGCGAGGCCGAGAAAACTCCTCACTTGTGTGACCGTTTTGGGCTGCGGCCAACTCTCAATAGCTTCAATCTTGGCTTTGTCAACTTCAATTCCCTGTGGAGTAACAACATAGCCAAGAAAAGATACTCGGTCGGTGCAAAAGGTGCACTTCCCAAGGTTACCAAACAAACGTGCATCACGTAGAGCAATAAAAACAGCACGTAAATGTTCCAAATGTTCTTCCAAAGATCTGCTATAAATCAGTATATCATCAAAATAGACTACCACAAATCGTCCAATGAAAGCACGTAAAACTTCGTTCATTAGTCTCATGAAAGTACTAGGCGCATTAGTTAACCCAAAAGGCATGACTAACCACTCATATAATCCAAACTTAGTTTTAAATGCTGTTTTCCATTCATCTCCCAATTTCATACGAATTTGACGGTATCCACTACGCAAATCAACTTTGGAGAATATTGTAGAGCCACTCAATTCATCAAGCATATCATCTAGCCTAGGAATAGGATGACGATAACGAATAGTAATATTATTAATGCCTCTACAATCAACACACATACGTGATGTACCATCCTTTTTCGGCACTAGAATAATAGGAACAGCACAAGGACTAAGGGATTCGCGTATATAACCTTTGTCGAGAAGCTCTTGTACTTGACGCATAATCTCCTTCGTCTCCTCAGGATTGGTACGGTATGGTGCACGGTTTGGCAGTGAAGCACCGCGAATTAAGTCAATCTGATGCTCAATCCCTCGAATAGGCGGTAATCCTGGTGGCACGTCTTCTGGAAAAACGTCAGCGAACTCCTGCAAAATGTTAGTGACAGCAGGAGGCAAAGAGGAAGGCACGTCCTCGAATGAAAATAATGCCTCTTTGCACACAAAAGCATAGCAAACAGATTTGCTGAAATCTAGCTCATCAATATCAGATTTGGTGGCAAATAAACATGCACTTTTCAATTTAATTTCAGAAGAAACACTAGATGGTTTATTGTTAGGCTTCATTTGTTGCTCAAATTCTTTTGCCACAATCTGATTTTCACTCTTATTCTTCTCCTGTTGTGCTTTATTAGCTCTATTAATATCATCTTTCAAAATGGAATCAGGAGTCATAGGAAGCAAAGTAATATTTTTATCCTTATGAACAAGAGTATAGTGATTGTTTCTACCATGGTGTACAGAATTTTTATCAAATTGCCATGGTCTACCAAGTAATAAGGAACATGCTTGCATAGGTACCACATCACAATCAACATAATCAGCATATGTAGAGATACTAAAATGCACACGAACAGTACGTGTTACCTTAACCTTGCCGCTGTTGTTGAACCATTGGATGTAGTAAGGATGTGGATGTGGTCTTGTGGTGAGAGAAAGCTTCTCCACCATCTCCATGCTAGCCAAGTTGTTGCATCTCCCTCCGTCTATGATGACGCGCACAGAACGTTCCTTCACAACTCCCTTGGTATGGAACAAATTGTGCCTCTGATTTTGCTCAGCTTGTGTGACCTGCACACTCAAAACACGTTGTTCCACAAAATGCGTTTTCGAATTTTTTTTTTTTCCGAAACCTACTCCGGCAAGGAAACACGAATCGGAATCTAGATGGATCCCGAAAACAAACCTAAAAGCAAAGAACTCGGATTGGTGGTGGATATATGGTGGTGGTATATGGTAGCGGTGGTGGTAGCGGTGGTAGTATATGGATATGGATCGGTGGTGGTATATGGACACGGATTGGTGGTGGTATATGGATACGGATTCGGAGCGGTGGCGGATAAGCGGTGGTGGTAGATGGCAGAGGCGATGATGATGGTGCGGCGGCGGCGTGACAACTTATGACCAGAACTCGAAACTCTAAAAGACTAGACTCTAAGACCAGCAACTAGACACGACGATGCAACCGCAAATTCAACAAAGCAAAACCCTAAAAAGATTATGCAAAGGCTCAGATTGGTTCGGATATGATGAACTAACCCTAATTTTTTTTGGCTTTTTCGTGGACTGTAGGTATGAAGAACAGACTCGATCTAAACTACGAAAAACTGTAAAATCTCACCGAGCAACCTGGAAATCTGATACCACTTGATAGAGGCAAAGGTGTCCCGTCTTTCGATGAGATGATGGATATCGCTTTGGTGGAAGTCGACTTTGACGATCCGACTACGAACGTGCGAGGACGTCGCGCCTTAGCAATCGCTAAACCAACTCCGAGAGGTTATTGACCACGCCGGAGCACAATCAACCTGACCACGAGGGTCTGTTTCCTGCGAGCAAACGAAGAACAAGCAAGAAACTAAGATTGCAATCTGGATATTGCGAATATAAGATGAAAGCTTTATTGATCAAGGTGGGGTTCTGTGACGCCTTTGTCTGGTCGTTGAACACAAACGAAGTACGCGAAGTTGCAGCTATGGCGAACTTTTAATCTAAACAAAACCCAAAGTCTAAACGATGCCCTAAGGGCTGTATATATGGAGGAAGAGGGGGGAATTTCGTGGCCCTTGGTGGAGGGGTCCGAAATCAACCCTATCTCTTGTGTCCCCACACATACGGACTCTAAAAATAGCCTATACTTATGTATTTCGAAATTACATGGGCCTGGCCCAATAATAAGGTGACGCAGCACCTAAAATAGCCTCGGGACGAAATTTATGAAGTGGCATCTTGTATATTTCGTCCAAGGCTTCATGCACCCATTATGGTGGCTTCAAAGTCCTGAAATCATCACTTGTAACTCCGTTCTTGTTCCCCTTGCGCATGCCATCATCTCCATGCTTGTTCTTGCTCCAATGTTCATCCTTCTCCAAGCTAGGCCCTTCATTTGTAAGCAAAACAAATGTATCCAATTTAGGCAGCATCATATTCTCATGAACATTAGAATCATTACCAAGAAACGAAAGTACCTGGTAATTTAGTTGGCGTGCACGAGCTCTAGTAATTGGTCCAGTATGTATAGCAGCAGGGGCTATGGGTGTAACAATTGTATTGATGTCCTCATCATCCTCCCCTTCTTGAAATGAAGTCGTCCTCGACGGAAGTTCATCTTCCTCACCCAAATAAGGCTTCAAATCTGCAATGTTAAAAGTGGGACTAACCCCAAAATCTGCAGGGAGCTCAAGTTTATATGCATTATCATTTATTTTCTCTAACACCTTAAAGGGACCATCAGCACGTGGCATTAACTTTAATTTGCGCAAATCAGGAAATCTATCCTTACGCAAATGTAACCAAACAAGATCTCCAGGTGCAAACACAACATGTTTTCTACCCTTATCTCCAGCAAGTTTATATTTAGCATTCATGCGCTCAATGTTTTCCTTAGTTAATTCATGCATTTTTAAAATCAATTCAGCACGTTGTTTAGCATCAAAATTAACCTTCTCCGAAGATGGAAGAGGCAACAAATCAATAGGTGCATCAGGTAGGAAACCATACACAACTTCAAAAGGGCACATCTTAGTAGTAGAATGCAATGAACGATTATAAGCAAATTCAATATGAGGCAAGCATTCCTCCCACATTTTCTTATTATTCTTCAAAACAGCCCTAAGCATAGTAGACAACGTTCTATTGACTACTTCAGTTTGTCCATCAGTTTGGGGGTGACAAGTAGTACTAAAAAGCAGTTTAGTCCCCAACTTAGCCCATAAACATCTCCAAAAGTGGCTAAGAAATTTAGTATCACGATCTGAAACAATAGTATTTGGCACACCATGTAAGCGAATAATTTCACGAAAGAACAAATCAGCAACATTAACAGCATCATCGCTTTTATGACATGGTATAAAGTGTGCCATTTTCGAGAATCTATCCACGACAACAAATATGCTATCCCTCCCCTTCTTTGTTCGAGGTAAACCTAAAACAAAGTCCATAGATATATCCTCCCAAGGAACACTAGGTACAGGTAACAGCATATATCCACCATCCGCGGTAGCAATCATCACACGCGGAGATTTGCATTCTCTCGCATAATGACCTCCTCCCTTACAACGACGACAAATAATATCACTTGTGTGCCCTGTTGATGCCATGGAAGAAGAAGAACGCTGTGCAGGCCCCGCAGGTGCGCTCTTGGCAGATAATGGTGGTTGTGCCTGTTTTCTTGTATCACGGCTGGAGGTGGCACCGGATGGAGGTGCTGGTGCAGTTGAAGTAGAAGATGCACGTGGTGTCCATGATGAAGGTCGGCCTGCAGAAAAGTTAGTTCGCCCCAATGCTTGTCGATCCTGCACTTCACGTTCAGCTTTACAAGCAAGATGGAATAAACGAGTGATATTAGTATACTCCTTATAGTCTAGAATGGTCTGAATCTCTCTATTTAATCCACCCAGAAAACGTGCAAGCATAGCTTCATTCTGCTCAACAATACCACATCTAATCATGCCAGTTTGTAATTCCTGATAATATTCTTCTACAGAATTTTTCCCTTGTCTTAAACGCTGCAATTTTTGAAGCAACTCACGTTGATAATATGGTGGAACCCAACGCGTACGCATAGCAGTTTTCAAAGCAGCCCAAGTAGTTGGAATAGGATATAATCTACAATGTTCAGACCACCATACACATGCAAAACTAGTGAAAGCACAAACGGCAGCAGCAACTCGTCTCTCCTCAGGATATTGTAAACATGTAAATCGTTGTTCAGTTTCTAACTCCCAAGTAAGATATATATCAGGAACATATCTACCCTCAAATGGTGGAATATTCAATTTCAGTTTAGGAATATGGACATCATCTCGTACCTGAGGTGGTGGTGCAGGCCTACCATTACGAATATATACCTGAGGTCGACCTGCTGGTGGTGGTACAGGTGGCTGCACGTAGTGTTGATTTTGATCAACCTCATCCTCATAATCTCCCACATAATCATCCTCCTCCGCATCAGCAGCAGGAGCCACAGAAGTATCAACAGCAGCACCAACAGTTTGGCCAAATGCAAGAGGAACACGGCTTGCTCGGCGGAGGTCTGCTTCGCGACGTGGAGGTAGTCGTTGTTGTTGTTGTTGGAGAGGTGCGTTAGGTGCAGCGGGTGGTGGTGGTGGAAGACACGCGAGCAATTCATTAAACTTGTTATCGAGCTTTGTTTCGAACGTCTTCTCAAAGCCAGTGATCTTCTCCATGGCCTCTTCAAAATTGTTCAGCACATCTTGCACCTGTTCAGTCATCATTTGCTGAAACTTATCATGAAGCTCCTTGTTCGATAAATTCTCCCAGTCAATCTCGTCGGCTTGTGATCCTGGCATGGTTAGCAGCAATAGAAACACACAAGAATATGATCCTACAGACTACGAACAAGTGGTGGTGGTGGGTGTCACAAATCCGTCAAGCAAATCTCAAATTCTTACCAGTTCTTACCCAGCAGCAGGCGGTGATCGGCAACCGTTGTAGTCAAAAACTCTCAAAGCTTGGACAGAGCGATTACCAGGGAGAGTCAAACGCACGACGTAGATGTATGTGGAGCTGGGAAGGCTTATAATATGGTAGCAAAAAGGGTCAGCAATAATCAATTCAGAGATGCAAAGTTGAATAAACGCTCAACGACGGTACTGTGCTGGTCCTAGGCTAGACTGTGCTAGAGACGCGAGCCTAGATCACTAACAAAATCACGGCGCGGCACGTAAACAAGGGAAAAGCACACTCTGAATTTTTTTTTCGCCTTTTTTTTTGCGCTCTTTTTTTTTTGCGCTGTTTTTTTTTTTGCGAAAAATCACTATAATGGCGAGTGTCTCAAAACTCTTCCTAGCTCAAACTGACAGGATGGGCACGAAATTTTTTCGACCAATTTTTTTTTTTTCGACTGCCCGGACCCAAAAACTGAAAACGGGTCAAAAAAAACTTCCTATAATGGCACCTGTCTCAAAACACTCAGAAACACCTAAAATAGGATAGCCAGAAATTTTTTCGAAAAATGCGTTTTCGAAAAATTTTGGGCCTAAACGGAGCGTGGCTACCCGACTCCGGCAAGGAAACACGAATCGGAATCGAGATGGATCCCGAAAACAAACCTAATAAGCAAAGAACTCGGATTGGTGGTGGATATATGGTGGTGGATATATGGTGGTGGTATATGGCAGCGGTGGTGGTAGCGGTGGTAGTATATGGATATGGATCGGTGGTGGTATATGGACACGGATTGGTGGTGGTATATGGATACGAATTCGGAGCGGTGGTGGTAGATGGCAGGGGCGATGATGATGGTGCGGCGGCGGCGTGACAACTTATGACCAGAACTCGAAACTCTAAAAGACTAGACTCTAAGACCAGCAACTAGACACGACGATGCAACCGCAAATTCAACAAAGCAAAACCCTAAAAAGATTATGCAAGGCTCAGATTGGTTCGGATATGAGGAACTAACCCTAAATATTTTTTTTTGTGGCTTTTTCGTGGACTATAGGTATGAAGAACAGACTCGATCTAAACTACGAAAAACTGTAAAATCTCACCGAGCAACCTGGAAATCTGATACCACTTGATAGAGGCAAAGGTGTCCCGTCTTTCGATGAGATGGTGGATTTCGCTTTGGTGGAAGTCGACTTTGACGATCCGACTACGAACGTGCGAGGACGTCGCGCCTTAGCAATCGCTAAACCAACTCCGAGAGGTTATTGACCACGCCGGAGCACGATCAACCTGACCACGAGGGTCTGTTTCCTGCGAGCAAACGAAGAACAAGCAAGAAACTAAGATTGCAATCTGGATATTGCGAATATAAGATGAAAGCTTTATTGATCAAGGTGGGGTTCTGTGACGCCTTTGTCTGGTCGTTGAACACAAACGAAGTACGCGAAGTTGCAGCTATGGCGAACTTTTAATCTAAACAAAACCCAAAGTCTAAACGATGCCCTAAGGGCTGTATATATGGAGGAAGAGGGGGGAATTTCGTGGCCCTTGGTGGAGGGGTCCGAAATCAACCCTATCTCTTGTTTCCCCACACATACGGTGATGAGGACATCAATACAATTGTTACACCCACAGCCCCTGCTGCTATACATACTGGACCAATTACTAGAGCTCGTGCACGCCAACTAAATTATCAGGTACTTTCGTTTCTTGGTAATGATTCTAATGTTCATGAGAATATGATGCTGCCTAAATTGGATACATTTGTTTTGCTTACAAATGAAGGGCCTAGCTTGGAGAAGGATGAACATTGGAGCAAGAACAAGCATGGAGATGATGGCATGCGCAAGGGGAACAAGAACGGAGTTACAAGTGATGATTTCAGGACTTTGAAGCCACCATAATGTGTGCATGAAGCCTTGGACGAAATATACAAGATGCCACTTCATAAATTTCGTCCCGAGGCTATTTTAGGTGCTGCGTCACCTTATTATTGGGCCAGGCCCATGTAATTTCGAAATACATAAGTATAGGCTATTTTTAGAGTCCGTATGTGTGGGGAAACAAGAGATAGGGTTGATTTCAGACCCCTCCACCAAGGGCCACGAAATTCCCCCCTCTTCCTCCATATATACAGCCCTTAGGGCATCGTTTAGACTTTGGGTTTTGTTTAGATTAAAAGTTCGCCATAGCTGCAACTTCGCGTACTTCGTTTGTGTTCAACGACCAGACAAAGGCGTCACAGAACCCCACCTTGATCAATAAAGCTTTCATCTTATATTCGCAATATCTAGATTGCAATCTCAGTTTCTTGCTTGTTCTTCGTTTGCTCGCAGGAAACAGACCCTCGTGGTCAGGTTGATCGTGCTCCGGCGTGGTCAATAACCTCTCGGAGTTGGTTTAGCGATTGCTAAGGCGCGACGTCCTCGCACGTTCGTAGTCGGATCGTCAAAGTCGACTTCCACCAAAGCGATATCCATCATCTCATCGAAAGACGGGACACCTTTGCCTCTATCAAAAAGTGACGTGAGGGAATTTTTTGGACAGCAAATAAACATCTCTTTCTTCCTTATCTTCATATGTGGATTGTATAAATGTCCCATACATCTGCAATTAGACAAAACACAAGTGTGTGAAGTATTTTTGTTCTGGATAACATAAATAGATTATTGAATAGTTTGCACTAGAAATCACCTGACAAATATGCATATATGCAATATTTTTGGTCATATCCAAGGTAGTCATGTCCTCATCATCCTCCCCTTCTTGAAAATAAAGCCGTCCTCGGCGTTGCTTAATCTGAAATGTGGCTAACAAAAAAGACAAGGTGTACATGTTGTATATGTATATGTCATCCATTTTTACTTCCCTTGATTTTTGCATATATGGCACATGAATAGAGGAGTAACTTGCATAGTTCATAAAATCTAAAGCCAAAAAATTAGCACAAGAAGTAGAAGGCATGAAAATATTGCAACTCAGTTTGCACATATAAGTGAAGCTCTTATTCATTTCAAAAGATTGACAATGTTCATCATTAAACCATCCCAACATTGGTGAATAAACCTTACTTGCATCAAATTTACATGCTACAACATGCTTAAATAAGCAAACATGCAATAAGTCATTCAACACAGAATCATCACCAAGATTAGAGGTCATATCAAAATGATTAAACATTGGTTCTTTTGCATCAATAGTTAATTCAATGGGTGCACTCAAAATTGTTGGTATTTCAGTTGTTTGATCACATGGCAAAGTCAAATTATCAATGTAGTCCTCTAAAATAGGTGGTGTGATCAAAGTAGTGGGTAGCTCATCAGATGGTGCATTCAAATTGACAAGGCATTTATCATTCTCATGTAGAGATGGAAGATCAGTACCTTTGTCATTACCTCTTATGATCAACTCAGATGATGTAGCCACTCTCGGGGACGATGTGTCACATGGTGGAGGTGATGTAGTCCTGACAACAACGGATGTGGTTGTCATAGTATGCCTAGTAGTTGAAGGAACAATCATATCAACTCTTGGAATGTGCACCGTGCGCTTGTTCTCCTCGTGGCCAACACGTCGTTTTATTTCCTGTTCAGCTTTGCAAGCAAGATGAAACAAATGGTCCATAGGATAACACTCTTCATGAATTAGTATCTCTTTAATATCACGGTTTAATCCTGCCCAAAATCTATCCATAAAATCATCTTCACTTTCTTCTAAAGAGGAATGCAACAAGGTAGTTTGTAAATCATCATAATATTTTGTTACAGTTTCACTACCTTGTTTTAAGTGTTGCAACTTCTTAATCATGTCACGAGTATAATAAGCAGGGACGAAAGTATGTCGCATGTCAAGTTTCAAATCATCCCAAGTAGTAGGTATATAATCAGGGTGTAACCGACAATATTCACTCCACCAAACCAAAGCATAACCAGTGAAAGAACCAACCGCAACCTTAACCTTTTTATGTTCATTGAAATTATGGGAAGCAAATATATTTTTTATGTCGAACTCCCATTCAATATATAAAGCAGGTTTAAAACGGCCATTAAATGGTGGTATAGATACATTAACCTGATCATGTGCATTTGGATGTTTGTGCACCTCTCGTGACGGTTGTGGTATTTGCAAAGGTGGTGGCACGTCTCCCGCGATCGACAAAGCCCATGAATTGACTCTGGATCCTGTCATGATTAGTAGAACAAGAAACAAAACCCAAAAATAATGTTCCTATAACTACTAGGATGTGGTGGTAAAACGCTCACAGTAAAGCAAATATCAATGTCTTACAAGTTCTTACCATGCAGCAGGCGGTGATCGGCAACCAGCGGTGTTAAGTAACTCCGAATATTGAGTAAAGCGATTGCCAGGGGAGCGTACGTATACACGGTGTAGAAATATGTGGAGCTGGGTTGGCTATATATGGTAGCAAAAGATTAGCAATAATCAATTCAAAGATGCAATGTTGAATAAATGCTCAACGACGGTACTGTGCTGGTCCTAGGCTAGACCGGACTAGAGACGCGAGCCTAGAACACTAATGAGGTCACAGCGTAGCACAACTAGCATCAATGAAGGATACTAAGTAGCTCTTGACAGCAAGATATAAGTGAAGATCACAACGGCAGTGAAGATAATGATGAAAAACAACTGCCAAGCAGGATATATAACAACTCTCTCTCCAACTTTCCTCTTGAAAAGTCTGAGACAATTTTCTGATAAATTCTTTCAAAGAATGCTAGTAACTCAAGCTTTCCAATGCAAAAAGAATCACTCAATTCCGAGTTGATATGAGGAGTCAAAGAATTCTAAAACTGGCCTGAAAAATTGGAACAAGTTGTGTTCACAAACTTCGGAGGGCAAAAAGACCTATTTAGAAGCCGATTTTGAGGTGTCAAATATTGAACTAGATTCTGCAACTATTTAGATGCGGCTCGTTGCTAGCTTCAATTTGAGTACTCACTGAGCCAAAACGGATTTCGTATGAGGAAGATACACCTGTTTTACTGAACAGTGCGCAAAACAGATTCCAATCCGAATTCAGGTACGAGATTGATTCTAGATAGATCCAATTTTTTTTTCTTCTCTCTTTTTTTTCTCACCCTTTTTTTTCTTTTTCTTCTCTCTCTTTTTCTTTTTTTTTCTTTCCTTTTTTCTCTTTTTTTTTCTCTATCTTTTTTTTTCTTTCCAAGACAAACTAGATAAGATGCAGATTGGATCAGGCGAAGATGTGAATGACCTCAACTATGATTATGACAATGAACAGTGCGTAGCACGTGGTGGAAATTAACAGATGGGATGGTGGACAGCGGAAGGGATAGTGATGCAGCGGCGGCGTGACTAATGTGAACAGAACACGAAACTCTAAAGGAACTAGACGCTAAGACCAGCAACTGACACGACGATGCAACCGATAATTCAACTATGCAAGCAATGAATAGAAAATTGCAAAGGCTCAGACTGGCTTGGATAAAGGATGAACAGATCTAACTTTTTCTTGGACAATAGGTAAGAAAGTAAATCTAATCTAGGAAAACTGGAAATTCTCACCGAGCAACCTGAAAACTGATACCACTTGATAGAGGCGGGGGTGTCCCGATCTTTCGATGAGATGGTAACTATCGATTTGGTGGAGACGACTTTGACGATCCGACTACAAACGTGCACGACGTTGCGCCTTAGCAATCGCTAAACCAATCTCCAGAGGTTATTGACCACGCCGGTGCACGATCAACCTGACCACGAAGGTCTATTCCTGCAAGCAATCGAAGAACGAGCAAGAATATGATAAAAGCAATCTGAATATTGCAAATATGTATGAAGTATTGATAATGGTGGGGATCCGAAAGCGGTCTTGGTCTGGTCGTTGGACACAAACGAAGTACACGAAGTTGCGTTGGCTAACTTTTAACTAAACAAATCCCAAGGAAAAGCTACTAGATGGATCTACTTATATAGGAGAAAGGGGTGGCGGCCAAGGAGGTGGGAGGACGTCCCAAGGCAGCCTAAAACTAAATCTAGGTCGTACAAGGCCAATGGGCCCAAGTGGAGGTGATGTAACACCTTTGGACTTGTAGTTTGACTCGGATTCTGCTGCAGCATCAGATTGTTTCGTCCACAACTCAACGCTCCGGACGAATTTGAAGGTGATTCCAATTGGGTTGGAAAGTGCACGAAATCTAGTTTCCAAAAAAAAAGAATCACCCAATTCGGAGTCCGTATGAAAAACTTGTGTGCGTTTTGAGTCATGTGTGTCTGTGCAGTCCGAATCTGAATCCAGAACGTGAGAGACTTGGACTCTATCTTCTCTTGGGCCAAAAGTGACGTGAGAGAATTTTTTGGATAGAAAATAAACATCTCTTTCTTCCTTATCTTCATATGTGGATTGTATAAATGTCCCATACATCTGCAATTAGACAAAACACAAGTGTGTGAAGTATTTTTGTTCTGGATAACATAAATAGATTATTGAATAGTTTGCACTAGAAATCACCTGACAAATATGCATATATGCAATATTTTTGGTCATATCCAAGGTAGTCATGTCCTCATCACACCATAATTGGGAACACCCCGATATTTTCCTCGCCCTCGCTTCTACCACGGTTTTTTCCGTCATGGACGGCCCAAAGAATGTCATGCAGCTGCGTCTCCGGCCCGCCCAGGACGAAAAGCCCATTTTCTGTCAGGATTTTTTGTCATAGAAGTAGGACCCCACCACATCTATGATGATACTGGTTTTTGTCACAATTATCATCATAGAAGTGTCATAGGTATGACAGAAAAAAAATTCGTTCGGCCCAAAATGTCACATATGTGTCTTTTTTTTGTGCCACTATGTGATGTGTGGCGAACTGCCCCCCGTTGTCGTCATCGACCACTGGGAGCGCCATTGGAACCGCTGGATGTCCTCTCTATACGTGTCGTCGTGGGTGTGATTATTGTGTCCTGTACTGAGAGATGAAAGGCAAATGGCCGCGAGAATAAATGGGGGCCGGGTGGCCTAGATTCTCGACACGTCCGCGTGGCACTTTTTTGCAGCGAGTAACTGCATCGTGGCGCCGCGCCCGGTGCAACCTAATGCATAATGGTAGCACGAACGTATGTGATCGTGCGCTGGCCCCAAACACTGGTAGCACGCGTGGAGGGACGCGAGCAGAGCGTGCCACGGCCGCCACAACCATGACAAACCACAAACATAGAGTAGTTGATCACACATGGAATGGTCGTCTACAACCCGGCCGGCATTTGCGAGCCTGTGATGCGGCTTGAACTACGTTGGCATTTCCCCAAAGAGGAAGGGATGATGCAGCACATCTACGGTAGGTATTTCCCTCAGTGATGAGACTAAGGTTATCGAACCAGTAGGAGAACCACACAACACCACGTAGACAACTCGTATACACAAAGAACAAATACTTGCAACCCGATGTAAGAGAGGGGTTGTCAATCCCTCAGGGGTAAAAAGATAGATAAAACTATAGTAGATTGGATAAATAGATCTCGCGGGAACACGAGACAAAATAAGTAATAATAAATTGCAGCAAGGTATTTTTGTATTTTTATACTAATAGATCTAAAAATAAAAGGAATTAAAAATAAATTGCGAAGGCGAATATAATAAAGAAGAGACCCGGGGGCCGTAGATTTCACTAGTGACTTCTCTCGAGAAAAATAGCACACGGTAGGCAAACAAATTACTGTTGGGCAATTGATAGAACTTCAAATAATCATGATGATATCCAGGCAATGATCATTATATAGGCATGACGACCAAGATTAGTAGACCGACTCCTGCCTGCATCTACTACTATTACTCCACACATCAACCGCAATCTAGCATGCATCTAGTGTATTAAGTTATGGAGAAACGGAGTAATGCAATAAGAACGATGACATGATGTAGACAAGATCTATTTATGTAGAAATAGACCCCATCTTGTTATCCTTAATAGCAACAATACACACGTGTCGGTTCCCCTTCTGTCACTGGGATCAAGCACCATAAGATCGAACCCATCACAAAGCACCTCTTCCCATGGCAAGAAAAATCGATCTAATCGGCCTAACTAAACCAAATATTCGAAGAAGAAATACGAGGCTATAAGTAATCATGCATATAAGAGATCAAAAGACTCAAATAACTTTCATGGATAAAAGCATAGATCTGATCATAAACTTAAAGTTCATCGGATCCCAACAAACACACCTCAAAAAAGAGTTACATCAAATAGACTCCAAGAGACCATTGTATTGAGAATCAAAAGAGAGAGAGAGTAAGCCATCTAGCTACTAACTACGGAACCGTAGGTCTACAATGAACTACTCACGCATCATCGGAGAGGCACCAGTGAGGATGATGAACCCCTCCGTGATGCTGTCTAGATTGGATCTGTGGTTTCTGGAACTTGCGGCGGCTGGAATTGATTTTTGTCGACTCCCCTAGGGTTTCTGCAATATTGGGGTATTTATAGAGCAAAGAGGCGGTACGGCAGGCCACCGAGGTGGGCACAACTGTAACACCCCGGATGTAACTTTCCCAATTTGTACTCCAACTCTTGCCGTTTCCGGCTTTAAGTTATTTTATATTCTCGGGTTCGGGTCTTTGTCTCCGTGTGTTGTTGTCGTTGTCATGCATCTCATATCTTGTCATCATGTGCATTGCATTTGCATACGTGTTCATCTCATGCATTCGAGCTTTTTCCCCGTTGTCCGTTTTGCATTCCGGCGCTTCGTTCTCCTCTGGTGGTCATTTCTACCTTTCTTTCGTGTGTGGGGATTAAACATTTCCGGATTGGACCGAGACTTGCCAAGCGGCCTTGGTTTACTACTGGTAGACCGCCTGTCAAGTTTCGTACCATTTGGACTTCGTTTGATACTCCAACGGTTAACCGAGGGACCGAAAAGGCCTCGTGTGTGTTGCAGCCCAACACCCTTCCAATTTGGCCTGAAACCCACCTAAACCTGCTCCATCATCTAGAGCGTTCGATCACGATCGCGTGGCTGAAAACCGCACCTTATTTGGACTCTCCTAGCCCCCTCTATGCCTATTTAAAGAACCCCCATTCCAAATCTCGGATCCCCTCCCCGAAACCCTAGTCTCCGTCATCTCCACGCGTCGCCGGACAATTTCCCACGGGCCGGACACGTCCGGATCAACCCCGCCGCCGCCACGTGTCGCCTCCTCACTGGTCCGCACCGCCGCCCCACTTCGTCGCCGCCGCCGGCCCGAGAGGCCCAGATCGGGCCCCCGAGGCCCATCCGCCGCCCCGCGCCTCCCTGCTCCTCGCCGCCGCATCGCCGCCTCCCTCGACAAGGCCGACGATCGGAGCTCCCCTCCGCCCGCTCCGACCACCGCGGTCATCGCCGCCCCGCCGCGCGGTCGTCACCGCCCTGCCGCTCCTCGAAGCCCGCCGCCGCCGCCGTCAGCACCGGCCGGGGAGAGCCCGGCCTCGCCTCCCTTTCTTCTCCCCGCCGACGAGCCGACCTCGTCGGAGCTACAGTCCTCGCCGGAGCCATCTCGGTTCGCGTGCCACCGAAACCCTAGATCTGGTGGTGTTTTTTTTCTAAGTCCCCGGAATTTTCTAGTCCAAGTGGTCATGTTCATAGCTTCGTAACTTTGCATCCGTAACTCCGATTCATGCATATAGGATATCAAAATGTTCATCTTAGAGAGTACATCATTTCATTCCATTGCATCATTTTCATTTGAGTTCATCTTGATGCCCGAAATGCTGTTAGAAGAGGGCTACTTGAGTTAATTGTCAGATCTGCTACTCCATTTAGACTTTTGTCATTTTTGCCATGGTTATTGTGTGCATGATATGCCCTGATGCTCTACATATGTTTTGTTAAGGGTTTTGTCATCTTTCCAGAGGTGCAACCCATGTATTTTTGTGATGTGTGTGGGGACTAGTGCAAGCTTGCCTAGTGAGGCACTTGGTAGTGCTGATTTCAGGGACTTAGCAATTCCACTAAGTCCTTGACCTGTTTATCTCATGTTGCCATATGTTCATGTTGTTTCCTAGTGATCCATGCCTCTTTTGAGGATGATCAGTAAGGATGTTTTGTTAATCTTATAGTGCTCTATCCATCCATGTCTTTGTTTGCAAATATGGAGCACCCTAGCTTGAGTCAATCGAGCTCTACTTTTGCTACTTTGTGAATCTGGGCAGATTGTCAACTTGTTTGCAATTTTGCCGATGTTGTTGTAGTTGATCCGTGCATGCTATGTTATTGTTCTTGCCATTTCTAGCTTGCATTTTGTGTATTCTTGATGGATGTATGCTTAGCTTATCATGAATTGCACCATAGTGAGAGCATCGAGCTCGTAAACATGCCTACTTGAGTTATGTTTCAGCATGTGCCAGTTTTCACTAAGTCTGAAAACTGATTATGCTTTTGCTATGTTCACATGCTTGCAATTGTATTTTCTGATCCCTTTTGGCTCAAGGTCACTAAGGGACTTTTGTTAAGCTCTTTGAGTAGCTCCATGCCATGCTTTGCTTTGCCATGTTTAGGTCCTGTAGCATGTAGCTTTGTTGCTCCGAAGAGGGCTACCTGATCTGAAATTCCAGACAAGTGTTAATTTCACTAAGTCTGAAATCTGTTTGCCATATGCATTTTTGCCATGCTTGTTTGAACCTGTTAATGGATGAATTGGCCGTAGCTCAGTGCTAGACTTTTGTTAAGCATCTCGAATAAATACCTGCCATGTCTTTTGTTGTCATGTTTGGGTGCTGTAGCATCTTCATCTCATTGCATTTAGATGGCTACTTGCTGTAAATCACAAACCGGTGTCATATTTGAATCGCTTGCCATTTCCAAACCGTAACTCCGATTCCGGCGTTCTTTATATCGTTTTCAAGCGATTTCATCTCATCTTTCCAGTGGCACACTTGGATTCCCAAGTCGAGGCCAGGTTCATGCATCCCTTGTCAAATCTTGCATATGCATCCCGCATCGCATCCCGCATAGCATACAATGTTTGCATCATATTGGTTGATCCTTGCACGTGGTTGATTGTGTCTTTGTTGCTTGTTTGTCTTGTTTGGGTAGAGCTAGGAGACGAGTTCGCTAACGAGGAGCCCGTTGAGTTTGCTTTCGAGGATCCAGTCAACTCTGACAACCGTGCAGGCAAGATGATCATACCCTCGAAATCACTACTATCTTTGCTATGCTAGATTGCTCGCTCTTTTGCTATGCCAATGCTACGATGCCTACCTTTTGCTTTCAAGCCTCCCAAATTGCCATGTCAAACCTCTAACCCACCATGTCCTAGCAAACCGTTGTTTTGCTATGTTACCGCTTTGCTCGGCCCCTCTTATAGCGTTGCTAGTTGCAGGTGAAGATTGGAGGCCGTTCCTTGTTGGAACATTTGTTTACTTGTTGGGATATCATTATATTATCTGTTATCTTAATGCATCTATATACTTGGTAAAGGGTGGAAGGCTCGGCCTCTCACCTAGTGTTTTGTTCCACTCTTGCCGCCCTAGTTTCCGTCATATCGGTGTTATGTTCCCGGATTTTGCATTCCTTACGCGGTTGGGTTATAATGGGAACCCCTTGATAGTTCGCCTTGATTAAAGCTTTTCCAGCAATTCCCAACCTTGGTTTTACCATTTGCCACCTAGCCTCTTTTTCCCTTGGGTTTCCGGAGCCCGAGGGTCATCTTATTTAAACCCCCCCGGGCCAGTGCTCCTCTGAGTGTTGGTCCACCTGTCAGCTGCCGGTGGCCACCAGGGGCAACTCTGGGCTGGCCTACCTGTACCTAAGACAATCTGAGTGTGCCCTGAGAAAGAGATATGTGCAGCTCCTATCGGGATTTGTCGGCACATTCGGGTGGTGTTACTGGTCTTGTTTTAACCTGTCGAAGTGTCTTGAAGAACCGAGGTACCGAGTCTGATCGGAACGTCTCGGGAGGAGGTATATTCCTTCGTTGACCGTGAGAGCTTGTCATGGGCTAAGTTGGGACTCCCCTGCAGGGATTTGAACTTTCGAAAGCCGTGCCCGCGGTTATGGGCAGATGGGAATTTGTTAATGTCCGGTTGTAGATAACTTGAACCTTAACTTAATTAAAATGAATCAACTGAGTGTGTTACCATGATGGCCTCTTCTCGGCGGAGTCCGGGAAGTGGACACGGTGTTGGAGTAATGATGGCCTCCTCTTCTCGCTCTCTTTTGCGAATAAGTTAGCCACCATATTTGCTAGCCGCTTGCTGCAGCTCCACTTATATTTACCTTGCCTTACCTATAAGCTTAAATAGTCTTGATCGCGAGGGTGCGAGATTGCTGAGTCCCTGCGGCTCACAGATTACTATTACACCAGATGCAGGGCCTGATGATTCCGCTCCAGGTGACGCGCTCGAGCTCAAGTGGGAGTTCGATGAGGACTCTCAACGTTATTATGTTTCCTTTCCTGATGATCAGTAGTGGTGCCCAGTTGGGGGTGATTGGGACCGTGTCGCATGTTGGGTTATCTTTTATTTTGGCGCCTGATAGAGGCGAGGGTCCCGATCTTTCAATGAGATGATAACTATCGATTTGGTGGAGACGACTTTGACGATCCGACTACAAACGTGCACGACGTTGCGCCTTAGCAATCGCTAAACCAATCTCCTGAGGTTACTGACGATGCTGGAAGCACGGTCAGCCTGACCACGAAGGTCTATTCCTGCAAGCAATCGAAGAACGAGCAAGAATATGATAAAGCAATCTGAATATTGCAAATATATATGAAGTATTGATAATGGTGGGGATCCGGAAGCGTACTTGGTCTGGTCGTTGGACACAAACGAAGTACACGAAGTTGCAATGGCTAACTTTTAACTAAACAAATCCCAAGGAAAAAGCTACTAGATGGATCTACTTATATAGGAGCAAGGGGTGGCGGCCAAGGAGGTCGGAGGACGTCCCAAGGCATCCTAAAACTAACCCTAGGTCGTACAAGGCTCATGGGCCCAAGTGGAGGTGATGCAACACCTTTGGGCTTGTAGTTTGACTCGGATTCTGCTGTAACGTCAGATTGTTTCGTCCGTAACTCAACGCTCTAGACGAATTTGAAGGTGAATCCAACTGGGTTGGAAAGAGCACGAAATCTAGTTTCCAACAAAAAAAGAATCACCCAATTCGGAGTCCATATGAAAAAGTTGTTGGCGTTTTGAGTCAGGTATGTCTGTGCAGTCCGAATCTGAATCCAGAACGTGAGAGACTTGGACTCTATCTTCTCTTGGCCCAAAAGTGACGTGAGAGGACTTTTTGAACACAATCTAAACTTCTCCTTTTCCCTTATCTTCATATGTGGATTATACAAATGTTCCATACACCTGCAATTAGACAAAACACAAAAGTGTGTGAAGTATTTTTGTTCTGGATAACATAAATAGATTATTGAATAGCTTGCATTAGAAATCACCTGACAAATATGCATGTATGCAATATTTTTGGTCGTATCCAAGGTAGTCATGTCCTCATCAGCGCCGTAGTCGGGCCATGAGTGTTTGAATGATGTAATGTTATTTATGTACCTTGATTGACGTGGCGAGTGTAAGCCAACTATGTTATCTCCCCTTTATTATTATATTACATGGGATGTTGTAAAGATTACCTTACTTGCGATATATGCCTTCAATGTGATTATGTCTCTAAGTCGTGCCTCGACACGTGGGAGGTATAGACGCATCGAGGGTGTTACAAGTTGGTAATCAGAGCCTTCCCCGATCTTAGGAGCCCCATTGCTTGATCGTTTTTAGCAGACGAGTTGTGTCTAGAAAAATGTTTTGAGTCAATTAGGAATTATATATCAGAGAGTTTAGGAATTCTTTTTTACTTCCCTGTCTCCTCATCGCTCTGGTAAGACATCCTGACGTAGAGTTTTGACTCTTCTCTTCTCAAATTTCACTAAAAAAATTTAGGATCACGCGGGTATCTTGGAATCTTCCGATGGTTTTATGATGAGAACATTGTCTTGGCGCCTCCTGTCAGGGGTTTTGTGGAAGTGTCCCGGGGAGTTGAGCTCTGAGGTGTTGTCGTCATAATTTTATCATTGCAGTTCTGGAATACCTGAGTTTAGTACGCCGACATCGAAAAACTCTTTTATGCAGTTCGTTGGTGAGATAACCTCGACGCCACCCAATACTGGGGCGGGAGTTCGGGAGTATCGCCATAACTTGTATAACGGATGCTTTTCGAAGGTTGAGGTAGATGGTTTCTGAAGTTTTTCTCGGTTATGTGTTGAAGGATGGATACAGCTGGATGTAGGATTTGCTAGAATTGGGTGAGATATTATGCTTCCCCTGTATCCCCAGCACCTGATTGCGTAACCGGAAAGGTTCGGGAGTTTCATAGGTGGGAATTCTTGTAGCTCTAGTTCTTCTTCCACGGGTATTGGTTTGAGATTGGGATTTCTTACCGATTATTGGTTCTTGATCCGTACCTTGTTGATTTATTTCTCTACCTTAATTCTAAGTGGCTTCTCAATTTATGGATATGTGACCATTTCAAGAGGAATGCATTCGTTCATTTTGTTCGGATGTGAAGACTATATGTTGCAATTTTCATTCCGTTGGATTCAGCTTCAATATTTGTCTATCGATGTGCTAATGGATGTCAACTTCTTTAGGATGGCTCCTCCAACGCGCACGACTCTGAATCCTGATCCGCCACCACCTCCACCTCCCCCGGAGGCATGGCAAGCTGTGATGGCCGCAACCAATGCAAACACGCAGTTGATCATGCAAATTCTTCAAGAGCGCAATCAAGGCAACCAAGGGAATCAAGGCAACAATCAGAATCACTTTGCTACACTCAACCAGTTCCTTGCTAACGGGCCAAAGACTTTCAGCAATTGTGTTAAGGCAACCAATGCTGACGATTGGCTTGTGGATCTGTGCAAGCATTTCGAGTGCAGTAACGTCAGGCCTGAGGACTTTGTCAAGTTCGCTTCCTTCCAACTCAAAGATCAAGCTGCAGAATGGTTCCAGCAGTACAAGGACTCCAGAGGTGGACGTGTTATCACTTGGGAGGATTTCCTTCGAGATTTCAGAGCTCACCATATCCCTCAGAGCGTGGTTGAAAGAAAGCGTGAGGAATTCCGCAACCTGAAGTAAGGCTCTTTGTCTGTCTATGACTACAACAAGTTGTTCCAGAAGCTCGCCCACTTTGCTAAGCAGGACGTTCCTGATGAGAAGAGCATGATATATCAGTTCAGGGGTGGTCTCAGAGAAGAAATTCAGCTAGCTCTTGTTCTCTTCGAGCCCTTGAGGTACGATGAGTTCTACAACATGGCACTGAAGCAAGAGGCTGCTCAGTTGAGGTATGATGCTTCCAAGAAGCGAGTCAGAGATGTTACTCCTTCTTCCTCTACTCAAGTGGCCAAGCAGCAGAAGTGTTGGCTTCCTCCTCCTCCGTTTCGTCAGCCGTATCAGCAGAAGAGCAAAGGTGGCAGTGGTTCTTCCCACCCACCCAACCCTGGCTTTCAGAACAAGACTGCGTCTCAAGGTCCAAGATCGAGTGCTCCATACCACCGTCCGCTTTCTGAGGTCACGTGCAACAAGTGCCAACAGAAGGATCACTATGCCAACAAGTGTTTCAACCAGAGGCATCTTCCTCCTCCTCCTCCTCCTGTCAGATCGGCAAGTACAGCTGTGGTCAAGCATAACCCCAAGTACGCCAAGGTCAATATGGTGAATGTAGCTCAAGCAGAGGACTCGTCAGATGTGATCATGGGTAACCTTCCTGTTAATGATGTTCCTGCAAAAGTTCTTTTTGACATGGGTGCATCGCATTGTTTCATCTCGAGACCGTTTTCATCTAAGCATGGTTTGGATTTGCAAATTTTGCCTAGTCCATTAGCAGTTGTCTCTCCCGGTAGGTGCATGCATGCTAACTCCATTGCTCCGGATGTTACTATCACTTTGGGTGACTACAAATTTCTATCTTCTCCAACGGTTCTTGGTGATTCGGATATTGATCTTATTCTCGGAATGGATTGGCTTTCTAAGCACAAGGCTCAGCTTGATTGTGCAGCCAGGCAGATTCAATTGACTCATTCTTCTGAGGATGTAATAGTCTTTGCCGCTCGTGATGATGCTATCCGTCTGTTTTCTCTCAATGAGAAGGGTGAACTGGATGCTATCTCACAAATTCCAGTCGTTTGCGATTATCAAGACGTCTTCCTAGAAGAGCTTCCAGGAATGCCTCCGCACCGGCCAGTTGAATTTGTTATCGATCTTGAGCCTGGTACGGAACATGTGTGCAAGCGTCCTTACAAGCTCGGACCTGAAGAGTTGAAGGAGCTGAAGAAGCAACTCGATATTCAAGAAAGAATGCGTCTCATCCGGCCTAGTTCTTCTCCGTGGGGTTGTGGTGTTCTTTTTGTGAAGAAGAAGGATGGAACGGACCGACTTTGTGTTGATTACCGTCCATTGAACAATAAGACTATAAAGAACAAATACCCACTTCCCAACATCAACGAGCTGTTCGAACAACTCAAAGGTGCCCAAGTATTCTCCAAGCTTGACCTCCGTATGGGTTATCATCAGATTCGAATCCGTGAGCAAGATATTTCCAAGACGGCTTTCAGGACAAGCTATGGTTCATATGAGTACACTGTCATGTCTTTTGGCCTCGTCAACGCTCCTCCGACTTTCTCTCGCATGATGAACTTCATCTTCAACGCCTACACCAATGACTTCGTTTTGGTCTATCTCGACGACATTCTGGTTTTCTCGAAGAACAAGGAAGATCATGCCAAGCACTTGCGTTTGGTAGTTGATAAGCTCAGAGAACATCAGTTCTACGCCAAGTTCTCCAAGTGTGAATTTTGGCTCGATGAGGTTCTTTATCTTGGTCATATCATCTTTGCCAAGGGCATTGCCGTGAATCCTGAGAAGGTGTTTGCAATTCTGAATTGGGAACCTCCTCAGAACCTGAAGCAACTCCGTAGCTTCCTCGGTCTCGCAAGCTATTGTCGAAGATTCGTTGAGAACTTTTCTAAGATCGGGAAGCCTCTCTCAAATCTTCTCCAAAAACACGTCAAGTACGTTTGGTCTCCGGAGTGTCACATTTCTTTCAACACTTTGAAAGAGAAGTTGATCACTGCTCCAGTTCTGACTCCGCCTGATGAATCCAAGCCGTACGAGGTCTTTTGTGATGCCTCTCTCCAAGGTCTTGGCGCAGTATTGATGCAAGAGAAGAAAGTTGTTGTTTATACCTCTCGCCAGCTGAAACCTAATGAGAAGATCATAGAGGCGAGGGTCCCGATCTTTCGATGAGATGATAACTATCAATTTGGTGGAGACGACTTAGACAATCCGACTACAAACGTGCACGACGTTGCGTCTTAGCAATCGCTAAACCAATCTCCTGAGGTTACTGACGATGCCGGAAGCACGGTCAGCCTGACCATGAAGGTCTATTCCTGCAAGCAATCGAAGAACGAGCAAGAATATGATAAAGCAATCTGAATATTGCAAATATATATGAAGTATTGATAATGGTGGGGATCCGGAAGCGGTCTTGGTCTGGTCGTTGGACACAAACGAAGTACACGAAGTTGCAATGGCTAACTTTTAACTAAACAAATCCCAAGGAAAAGCTACTAGATGGATCTACTTATATAGGAGCAAGGGGTGGCGGCCAAGGAGGTGGGAGGACGTCCCAAGGCAGCCTAAAACTAAATCTAGGTCGTACAAGGCCAATGGGCCCAAGTGGAGGTGATGTAACACCTTTGGACTTGTAGTTTGACTCGGATTCTGCTGCAGCATCAGATTGTTTTGTCCACAACTCAACGCTCCGGACGAATTTGAAGGTGATTCCAATTGGGTTGGAAAGTTCACGAAATCTAGTTTCCAACAAAAAAAGAATCACCCAATTCGGAGTCCGTATGAAAAACTTGTGTGCGTTTTGAGTCAGGTATGTCTGTGCAGTCCGAATCTGAATCCAGAACGTGAGAGACTTGGACTCTATCTTCTCTTGGGCCAAAAGTGACGTGAGAGAACTTTTTGGACAGCAAATAAACATCTCTTTATTCCTTATCTTCATATGTGGATTGTACAAATGTCCCATACACCTGCAATTAGACAAAACACAAAAGTGTGTGAAGTATTTTTGTTCTGGATAACATAAATAGATTATTGAATAGTTTGCACTAGAAATCACCTGACAAATATGCATATATGCAATATTTTTGGTCATATCCAAGGTAGTCATGTTCTCATCATCCTCCCCTTCTTGAAAATAAAGCCGTCCTCGGCGTTGCTTAATCTGAAATGTGGCTAACAAAAGAGATAAGGTGTACATGTTGTATATGTATATGTCATCCATTTTTACTTCCCTTGATTTTTGCATATATGACACATGAATAGATGAGTAACTTGCATAGTTCATAAAATCTAAAGCCAAAAAATTAGCACAAGAAGTAGAAGGCATGAAAATATTGCAACTCAGTTTGCACATATAAGTGAAGCTCTTATTCATTTCAAAAGATTGACAATGTTCATCATTAAACCATCCCAACATTGGTGAATAAACCTTACTTGCATCAAATTTACATGCTACAACATGCTTAAATAAGCAAACATGCAATAAGTCATTCAACACAGAATCATCACCAAGATTAGAAGTCATATCAAGATGATTAAACATTGGTTCTTTTGCATCAATAGTTAATTCAATGGGTGCACTCAAAATTGTTGGTATTTCAGTTGTTTGATCACATGGCAAAGTCAAATTATCAACGTAGTCCTCTAAAATAGGTGGTGTGATCAAAGTAGTGGGTAGCTCAACAGATGGTGCATTAAAATTGACAAGGCATTCATCATTCTCATGTAGAGATGGAAGATCAGTACCTTTGTCATTACCTCTTATGATCAACTCAGATGATGTAGCCACTCTCGGGGGCGATGTGTCACATGGTGGAGGTGATGTAGTCCTGACAACAACGGACTTGGTTGTCATAGTATGCCTAGTAGTTGAAGGAACAATCATATCAACTTTTGGAATGTGCACCGTGCGCTTGTTCTCCTCGTGGCCAACACGTCGTTTTATTTCCTGTTCAGCTTTGCAAGCAAGATGAAACAAATGGTCCATAGGATAACACTTTTCATGAATTAGTATCTCTTGAATATCACGGTTTAATCCTCCCCAAAATCTATCCATAAAATCATCTTCACTTTCTTCTAAAGAGGAATGCAACAAGGTAGTTTGTAAATCATCATAATATTTTGTTACAGTTTCACTACCTTGTTTTAAGTGTTGCAACTTCTTAATCATGTCACGAGTATAATAAGCAGGGACGAAAGTATGTCGCATGGCAAGTTTCAAATCATCCCAAGTAGTAGGTAGATAATCAGGGTGTAACCGACAATATTCACTCCACCAAACCAAAGCATAACCAGTGAAAGAACCAACCGCAACCTTAACCTTTTTATGTTCATCGAAATTATGGGAAGCAAATATATTTTTTATGTCGAACTCCCATTCAATATATAAAGCAGATTTAAAACGGCCATTAAATGGTGGTATAGATACATTAACCTGATCATGTGCATTTGGATGTTTGTGCACCTCTCGTGACGGTTGTGGTATTTGCAAAGGTGGTGGCACGTCTCCCGCGATCGACAAAGCCCATGAATTGACTCTGGATCCTGTCATGATTAGTAGAACAAGAAACAAAACCCAAAAATAATGTTCCTATAACTACTAGGATGTGGTGGTAAAACGCTCACAGTAAAGCAAATATCAATGTCTTACAAGTTCTTACCATGCAGCAGGCGGTGATCGGCAACCAGCGGTGTCAAGTAACTCTGAATATTGAGTGAAGCGATTGCCAGGGGAGCGTACGTATACACGGTGTAGAAATATGTGGAGCTAGGTTGGCTATATATGGTAGCAAAAGATTAGCAATAATCAATTCAAAGATGCAATGTTGAATAAACGCTCAACGACGGTACTGTGCTGGTCCTAGGCTAGAGCGGACTAGAGACACGAGCCTAGAACACTAATGAGGTCACGGCGTAGCACAACTAGCATCAATGAAGGATACTAAGTAGCTCTGGACAGCAAGATATAAGTGAAGATCACAACAGCAGTAAAGATAATGATGAAAAACAACTGTCAAACAGGATATACAACAACTCTCTCTCCAACTTTCCTCTTGAAAAGTTTGAGACAATTTTCTGATAAATTCTTTCAAAGAATGCTACTAACTCAAGCTTTCCAATGCAAAAAGAATCACTCAATTCCGAGTTGATATGAGGAGTCAAAGAATTCTAAAACTGGCCTAAAAAATTGGAACAAGCTGTGTTCACGAACTTCGGAGGGCAAAAAGACCTATTTAGAAGCCGATTTTGAGGTGTCAAATATTAAACTAGCTTATGCAACTATTTCGATGCGGCTCGTCGCTAGCTTCAATTTGAGTACTCACGGAGCCAAAACGGACTTCGTATGAGGAAGATACACCTGTTTTACTGAACAGTGCGCAAAACAGATTCCAATCCGAATTCAGGTACGAGATTGATTCTAGATAGATCCAATTTTTTTTCTTCTCTCTTTTTTTTTCTCACGCTTTTTTTTCTTTTTCTTCTCTCTTTTTCTTTTTTTTCCTCTCTTTTTTTTCCTCTATCTTTTTTTTCTCCCTCTTTCCAAGACAAACTAGATAAGATGCAGATTGGATCAGGCGAAGATGTGAATGATCTCAACTATGATTATGACAATGAACAGTGCGTAGCACGTGGTGGAAATTAATGGATGGGATGGTGGGCAGCGGAAGGGATAATGATGCAGCGGCGGCGTGACTAATGTGAACAGAACTCGAAACTCTAAAGGAACTAGACACTAAGACCTGCAACTAACACGACGATGCAACCGATAATTCAACTATGCAAGCAATGAATAGAAAATTGCAAAGGCTCAGACTGGCTTGGATAAATGATGAACAAATCTAACTTTTTTATGGATTTTTCATGGACTGTAGGTATGAATGACAGATGCGATCTAAACTATGAAAAACTGTAAAATCTCACCGAGCAACCTGAAAACTGATACCACTTGATAGAGGCGAGGGTCCCGATCTTTCGATGAGATGATAACTATCGATTTGGTGGAGACGACTTTGACAATCCGACTACAAACGTGCACGACGTTGCGCCTTAGCAATCGCTAAACCAATCTCCTGAGGTTACTCACGATGCTGGAAGCACGGTCAGCCTGACCACGAAGGTCTATTCCTGCAAGCAATCGAAGAACGAGCAAGAATATGATAAAGCAATCTGAATATTGCAAATATATATGAAGTATTGATAATGGTGGTGATCCGGAAGCGGTCTTGGTCTGGTCGTTGGACACAAACGAAGTACATGAAGTTGCAATGGCTAACTTTTAACTAAACAAATCCCAAGGAAAAGCTACTAGATGGATCTACTTATATAGGAGCAAGGGGTGGCGGCCAAGGAGGTGGGAGGACGTCCCAAGGCAGCCTAAAACTAAATCTAGGTCGTACAAGGCCAATGGGCCCAAGTGGAGGTGATGTAACACCTTTGGATTTGTAGTTTGACTCGGATTCTGCTGCAGCATCAGATTGTTTTGTCCACAACTCAACGCTCCGGACGAATTTGAAGGTGATTACAATTGGGTTGGAAAGTGCACGAAATCTAGTTTCCAACAAAAAAAGAATCACCCAATTCGGAGTCCGTATGAAAAATTTGTGTGCGTTTTGAGTCAGGTATGTCTGTGTAGTCCGAATCTGAATCCAGAACGTGAGAGACTTGGACTCTATCTTCTCTTGGGCCAAAAGTGACGTGAGAGAACTTTTTGGACAGCAAATAAACATCTCTTTATTCCTTATCTTCATATGTGGATTGTATAAATGTCCCATACACCTGCAATTAGACAAAACACAAAAGTGTGTGAAGTATTTTTGTTCTGGATAACATAAATAGATTATTGAATAGTTTGCACTAGAAATCACCTGACAAATATGCATATATGCAATATTTTTGGTCATATCCAAGGTAGTCATGTCCTCATCAGAAGAACTACCCCACTCATGACCTCGAGTTGGCGGCAGTTGTGCATGCCCTTTTGACTTGGAGACATCTCTTATTGGGAAGAAAAGTGGACATTTTCACTGATCACAAGAGTCTCAAGTACATTTTCACTCAGCCTAATCTCAACCTCAGGCAAACTCGATGGGTCAAAATGATTCAAGAGTATAATCCGACTATGGAGTATACTCCAGGCAAGGCCAATGTGATTGCTGACGCATTGAGCAGGAAGGCTTATTGCAACAGTCTGATTCTCAAGCCTTATCAACCCGAGCTTTTTGAAGCTTTCCGCAAACTTAATCTGCGAGTTGTTCCTCAAGGTTTCCTCGCCAACCTTCAAGTCTCTCCTACCTTGGAAGACCAGATTCGCCAAGCCCAGCATCTTGATGCTATGGTGAAAAAGGTGAAGATTGGGATTGCCAAGAGTCAACCCAAGTACAAGTGCTACCGCCTTGATGACAAGGATACTCTCTTCTTCAAGGATCGTATTGTTGTGCCCAAAGGTGACCTCCGTAAAGTGATCATGAACGAGGCTCACAATTCTCTCCTCTCCATCCACCCTGGGAGCACGAAGATGTATCAGGACCTCAAGCAGGCTTATTGGTGGACTCGAATGAAGCGCGAGATTGCTCAATTCGTGAATGAGTGTGATGTCTGCAGAAGAGTGAAGGCAGAACGCCAAAGGCCAGCTGGTCTCCTCCAACCTCTTGCCATTCCAGAATGGAAGTTTAACCACATTGAGATAGACTTCGTGACTGGGTTTCCTAAGTCCAAGCGTGGCAATGATGCTATATTCGTTGTCATCGACAAACTCACTAAAGTGGCTCACTTTCTGCCTATCAAAGAGTCGATCACTGCAGCTCAATTGGCGGAACTCTATACCTCTCGTATTGCCTCTCTGCACGGTATTCCACAAGTGATCTCTTCAGACCGTGGCAACATCTTTACCTCCAAGTTTTGGATTCTTTTCAGAAGGCCATGGGCACCAACATCCTCTTCAGCACAACTTTCCATCCTCAAACTAGCGGTCAAGTCGAGCGTGTCAACCAGATTCTTGAAGATATGCTCAGGGCTTGTGTGATCTCTTTCGGCATGAAGTGGGACGATTGTCTTCCTTATGCTGAATTCTCCTACAACAATAGTTTTCAAGCAAGTTCGGCTAAGGCCCCATTTGAAATTCTGTATGGCAGGAAGTGCCGTACCCCTCTCAACTGGTCTGAAACCGGTGAACGCCAGCTTTTGGGTAATGACTTAATCACAGAGGCAGAAGAAATATGCAAAGTCATTCGAGATAACCTCAAAGCAGCCCAATCCCGCCAGAAGAGCTAATATGATAGTAAGCACCATGATTTGGCTTTCGAGATCGGAGATCATGTTTACCTCCGTGTCTCTCCTATGAAAGGTACTCATCGCTTCGGTATCAAAGGGAAGCTTGCCCCCAGATACGTGGGACCTTTCAAGATTGTCAGCAAGAGAGGCGATCTCGCCTATCAACTCGAGCTTCCTTCAAACTTTGCAAATGTTCATGATGTGTTCCATGTCTCTCTGCTCTGAAAGTGCTTCAAGACTCCTGACCGCACCGTCAACTTCGAGGACATTGAGCTCCAAGAAGATCTCTCATATCGTGAGCACCCCGTTGCTATTCTTGAAGAGACTGAACGCAAGACTCGCAACAAGTCAATCAAATTTCTCAAAGTCAAGTGGTCACACCATTCCGACCGTGAAGCTACCTGGGAACGCGAGGATCACCTCCGTTCTGAGTACCCGGCGTTCTTTCAGTCCTAGATCTCGGGACGAGATCCTTTCATAGAGATGGAGTGTTGTAACACCCCGGATGTAACTTTCCCAATTTGTACTCCAACTCTTGCCATTTCCGACTTTAAGTTATTTTATATTCTCGGGTTTGGGTCTTTGTCTCCGTGTGTTGTTGTCGTTGTCATGCATCTCATATCTTGTCATCATGTGCATTGCATTTGCATACGTGTTCATCTCATGCATTCGAGCTTTTTCCCCGTTGTCCGTTTTACAATCCGGCGCTTTGTTCTCCTCCGGTGGTCATTTCTACCTTTCTTTCGTATGTGGGGGTTAAACATTTCCGGATTGGACCGAGACTTGCCAAGCGGCCTTGGTTTACTACCGGTAGACCGCCTGTCAAGTTTCGTACCATTTAGACTTCGTTTGATACTCCAACGGTTAACCGAGGGACCGAAAAGGCCGCGTGTGTGTTGCAGCCCAACACCCTTCCAATTTGGCCCAAAACACACCTAAACCTGCTCCATCATCTAGAGTGTTCAATCGCGATCGCGTGGCCGAAAACCGCACCTTATTTGGACTCTCCTAGCCCCCTCTATGCCTATTTAAAGAACCCATTCCAAATCTCGGATCCCCTCCCCGAAACCCTAGTCTCCGTCGTCTCCACGCGCGGCCGGACAATTTCCCGTGGGCCGGACACGTCCGGATCGACCCCGCCGCCGCCACGTGTTGCCTCCTCACTAGTCCGCGCCGCCGCCCCACTTCGTCGCCGCCGCCGGCCCGGGAGGCCCAGATCGGCCCCCGAGGCCCATCCGCCGCCCCGCGCCTCCCTGCTCCCCGCCGCCGCATCGCCGCCTCCCTCGCCAACACCGGCGACCGGAGCTCCCCTCAGCCCGCTCTGG
>NC_041386.1:313801451-313808203 GCF_002162155.2 Triticum dicoccoides | reverse complement strand
CCCCGCCGCTCCTCGAAGCCCGCCGCCGCCGCCGCCGTCAGCACCGGCCAGGGAGAGCCCGGCCTCGCCTCCCTTTCTTCTCCCCGCCGACGAGCCGACCTCGCCGGAGCTACAGTCCTCGCCGGAGCCACCTCGGTTCGCGTGCCACCGAAACCCTAGATCTGGTGGTGTTTTTTTTCTAAGTCCCCGGAATTTTCTAGTCCAAGTGCTCATGTTCATAGCCTCGTAACTTTGCATCCGTAGCTCCGATTCATGCATATAGCATATCAAAATGTTCACCTCAGAGAGTACATCATTTCATTCCATTACATCATTTTCATTTGTGTTCATCTTGATGCCTGAAATGCTGTTAGAAGAAGGCTACTTGAGTTAATTGTCAGAACTGCTACTCCATTTAGACTTTTGTCATTTTGCCATGGTTATTGTGTGCATGATATGCCCTGATGCTCTACATATGTTTTGTTAAGGGTTTTGTCATCTTTCCAGAGGTCCAACCCATGTATTTTTGTGATGTGTGTGGGGACTAGTGCAAGCTTGCCTAGTGAGGCATTTGGTAGTGCTGATTTCAAGGACTTAGCAATTCCACTAAGTCCTTGACCTGTTTATCTCAGGTTGCCATATGTTCATGTTGTTTCCTAGTGATCCGTGCCTCTTTTGAGGATGATCAGTAAGGATGTTTTTGTTAATCTTGTAGTGCTCTATCCATCCATGTCTTTGTTTGCAAATATGGAGCACCCTGGCTTGAGTCAATCGAGCTCTACTTTTGCTACTTTGTGAATCTGGGCAGATTGTCAACTTGTTTGCAATTTTGCCGATGTTGTTGTAGTTGATCCGTGCATGCTATGTTATTGTTCTTGCCATGTCTAGCTTGCATTTTGTGTATTCTTGATGGATGTATTCTTAGCTTATCATGACTTTCACCGTAGTGAGTGCATCGAGCTCGTAAACATGCCTACTTGAGTTATGTTTCAGCATGTGCCAGTTTTCACTAAGTCTGAAAACTGATTATGCTTTTGCTATGTTCACATGCTTGCAATTGTATTTTCTGATCCCTTTTGGCTCAAGGTCACTAAGGGACTTTTGTTAAGCTCTTTGAGTAGCTCCATGCCATGCTTTTCTTTGCCATGTTCAGGTCCTGTAGCATGTAGTTTTGTTGCTCCGAAGAGGGCTACCTGATCTGAAATTCCAAACAAGTGTTAATTTCACCAAGTCTGAAATCTGTTTGCCATATGCATTTTTGCCATGCTTGTTTGAACCTGTTAATGGATGAATTGGCCGTAGCTCAGTGCTAGACTTTTGTTAAGCATCTTGAATAAATATCTGCCATGTATTTTGTTGTCATGTTTGGGTGCTGTAGCATGTTCATCTCATTGCATTTAGATGGCTACTTGCTGTAAATCGCAGACCGGTGTCATATTTGAATCGCTTGCCATTTCCAAACCGTAACTCCGATTCTGGCGTTCTTTATATCGTTTTCAAGCGATTTCATCTCATCTTTCCAGTGGCACACTTGGATTCCCAAGTTGAGTCCAGGTTCATGCATCCCTTGTCAAATCTTGCATATGCATCCCGCATCGCATCCCGCATAGCATACCATGTTTGCATCATATTGGTTGATCCTTGCACGTGGTTGATTGTGTCTTTGTTGCTTGTTTGTCTTGTTTGGGTAGAGCTAGGAGACGAGTTCGCTAACGAGGAGCCCGTTGAGTTTGCTTTCGAGGATCCAGTCAACTCTGACAACTGTGCAGGCAAGATGATCATACCCTCGAAATCACTACTATCTTTGCTATGCTAGATTGCTCGCTCTTTTGCTATGCCAATGCTACGATGCCTACCTTTTGCTTTCAAGCCTCCCAAATTGCCATGTCAAACCTCTAACCCACCATGTCCTAGCAAACCGTTGTTTGGCTATGTTACCGCTTTGCTCGGCCCCTCTTATAGCGTTGCTAGTTGCAGGTGAAGATTGGAGGCCCTTCCTTGTTGGGACATTTATTTACTTGTTGGGATATCATTATATTATCTGTTATCTTAATGCATCTATATACTTGGTAAAGGGTGGAAGGCTCGGCCTCTCGCCTAGTGTTTTGTTCCACTCTTGCCGCCCTAGTTTCCGTCATATCGGTGTTATGTTCCTGGATTTTGCGTTCCTTACGCGGTTGGGTTATAATGGGAACCCCTTGATAGTTCGCCTTGATTAAAGCTTTTCCAGCAATGCCCAACCTTGGTTTTACCATTTTCCACCTAGCCTCTTTTTCCCTTGGGTTTCCGGAGCCCGAGGGTCATCTTATTTAAACCCCCCCGGGCCAGTGCTCCTCTGAGTGTTGGTCCACCTGTCAGCTGCCGGTGGCCACCAGGGGCAACTCTGGGCTGGCCTACCCGTACCTAAGACAATCTGAGTGTGCCCTGAGAAAGAGATATGTGCAGCTCCTATCGGGATTTGTCGGCACATTCGGGCGGTGTTGCTGGTCTTGTTTTAACCTATCGAAGTGTCTTGAAGAACCGAGGTACCGAGTCTGATCGGAACGTCTCGGGAGGAGGTCTATTCCTTCGTTGACCGTGAGAGCTTGTCATGGGCTAAGTTGGGACTCCCCTGCAGGGATTTGAACTTTAGAAAGCCGTGCCCGCGGTTATGGGCAGACGGGAATTTGTTAATGTCCGGTTGTTGATAACTTGAACCTTAACTTAATTAAAATGAATCAACTGAGTGTGTTACTGTGATGGCCTCTTCTCGGCGGAGTCCGGGAAGTGGACACGGTGTTGGGGTAATGTTTGCGCAGGTTGTCCTCTAGTTTCTCGCTCGCGCTTTGCCTCCTGTTCTCGCTCTCTTTTGCTAATAAGTTAGCCACCATATTTGCTAGCCGCTTGCTGTAGCTCAACATATATTTACCTTGCCTTACCTATAAGCTTAAATATTCTTGATCGCGAGGGTGCGAGATTGCTGAGTCCCTGTGGCTCACAGATTACTATTACACCAGATGCAGGGTCGGATGATTTCGCTCCAGGTGACGCACTCGAGCTCAAGTGGGAGTTCGACGAGGACTCTCAATGTTATTATGTTTCCTTTCCTGATGATCAGTAGTGGTGCCTAGTTGGGGGTGATTGGGACCGTGTCGCATGTTCGGTTATCTTTTATTTTGGCGCCGTAGTCGGGCCATGAGTGTTTGAATGATGTAATGTTATTTATGTACCTTGATTGACGTGGCGAGTGTAAGCCAACTATGTTATCTCTCCTTTATTATTATATTACATGGGATGTTGTAAAGATTACCTTACTTGCGACATATGCCTTCAATGCGATTATGTCTTTAAGTCGTGCCTCGACACGTGGGAGCTATAGACGCATCGAGGGTGTTACGACACATGGGAGCTATAGACGCATCGAGGGTGTTACAACAACTTTAACACCCTCAATGCGACTATAGCTCCCACGTGTCGAGGCACGACTTAGAGACATAATCGTATTGAAGGCATATGTCGCAAGTTAGGCAATCTTCACAACATCCCATGTAATATAAATAATAAAGGGGAGATAACATAGTTGGCTTACACTCGCCATGTCAATCAAGTACATAAATAACATTACATCATCCAAACACTCATAGCCCGACTACGGCGCCAAAATAAAAGATAACCCAACATGCGACACGGTCCCAATCACCCCTAACTGGGCACCACTACTGATCATCGGGAAAGGAAACATAGTAACGTTGAGAGTCTTCGTCAAACTCCCACTTGAGCTCAAGTGCGTCTCCTGGAGCGGAATCATCAAGCCCTGCATCCGGTGTAATAGTAATCTGTGAGCCACAGGGACTCAGCAATCTCGCACCCTCACGATCAAGACTACTTAAGCTTATAGGTAAAGCAAGGTAAAATATGAGAGGGGCTGCAGCAAGCGACTAGCAAGTATGGTGGCTAACTTATTCGCAAAAGAGAGCGAGAAGAGGAGGCAAAGCGCGAGCGTGAAACTAGAGAGCAACCTGCGCAAACATTACTCCAACACCGTGTCCACTTCCCGGACTCCGCCGAGAAGAGGCCACCACGGTAACACACTCAGTTGATTCATTTTAATTAAATTAAGGTTCAAGTTATCTACAACCGGACATTAACAAATTCCCATCTGCCCAAACAGCGGGCACGGCTTTCGAAAGTTCAATCCCTGCAGGGGAGTCCCAACTTAGCCCATGACAAGCTCTCACGGTCAACGAAGGAATAGACCTCCTCCCAAGATGTTCCGATCAGACTCGGTATCTTGGTAATTCAAGACACTTCGACAGGTTAAAACAAGACTAGCAACACCGCCCGAATGTGCCGACAAATCCCGATAGGAGCTGCACATATCTCTTTCTCAAGGCACACTCAGATTGTCTAAACTTCCGGTAGGCTAGCCCAGAGTTGCCCCTGGTAGCCACCGGCGGCTGACAGCTTGGACCAACACTCAGAGGAGCACTGGCCCGGGAGGGTTAAAATAATGATGACCCTTGAGTGTGCAGAACCCAAGGGAAAGAAAATGCTAGGTGGCAAATGGTAAAACCAAGGTTGGGCATTGCTGGAAAAGCTTTAATCAAGGCGAACTATCAAGGGGTTCCCATTATAACCCAACTGTGTAAGGAACGCAAAAATCCGGGAACATAACACCGATATGATGGAAACTAGGACGGCAAGAGTGGAACAAAACACTAGGCGAGAGGCCGAGCCTTCCACCCTTTACAAAGTATATAGATGCATTAAGATAACATGGCAATATAATGATATGCCAACAAGTAAATAAATGTTCCAACAAGGAATGGCCTTCAATCTTCACCTGCAACTAGCAACGCTATAAGAGGGGCTAAGCAAAGCGGTAACATAGCCAATCAAGGGTTTGCTAGGACAATGGTGGGTTAGAAGGTTTGACATGGCAATTTGGGAGGCTTGAAAGCAAGTGGTAGGCATCGTAGCATTGGCATAGCAAAAGAGCGAGCAAACTAGCATAGCAAAGATAGTAGTGATTTCGAGGGTATGATCATCTTGCCTGCACAGTTGTCAGAGTTGACTAGATCCTCGAAAGCAAACTCAACGGGATCCTCGTTAGCGAACTCGTCTCCCGGCTCTACCCAAACAAGACAAACAAGCAACAAGTATACAATCAACCACGTGCAAGACCAAGCAATATGATGAAATGATGATATGCTATGCGGGATGCGATGCGGGATGCAAAATGCAAGATATGACAGGAAAAGCATGAATCTGGCCTCAACTTGGAAATACAAGTGTGCCACTGGAAAGATGAGATGAAATTGCTTGAAAACGATATAAAGAACGCCGGAATCGGAGTTACGGTTTGGAAATGGCAAGCGATTCAAAAATGACACCGGTCTGCGATTTACAGCAAGTAGGCATCTAAATGCAACGAAATGAACATGCTACAGCACCCAAACATGACAACAAAATACATGGCAGGGATGCACACAAGATGCTTAACAAACATCTAGCACTGAGATACGGCCAATTCATCCATTAACAGGTTCAAACAAGCATGGCAAAAATGCACATGGCAAACAGATCTCAGACTTAGTGAAATTAACACTTGTCTGGAATTTCAGATCATGTAGCCCTCTTCGGAGCAACAAAACTACATGCTACAGGACCTGATCATGGCAAAGAAAAGCATGGCATGGAGCTACTCAAAGAGCTTAACAAAAGTCCCTTAGTGACCTTGATCCAAAAGGGATCAGAAAATACAATTACAAGCATGTGAACATAGCAAAAACATAATCAGATCACAGACTTAGTGAAAACTGGAGCATGCTGAAACATAACTCAAGTAGGCATGTTTACGAGCTTGATGCACTCACTACGGTGCAATTCATGGCAAGACAATCATACACCCATCAAGAAGGCACAAAATGCAAGCAAGACATGGCAAGAACAATAGCATAGCATGCACGGATCCACCACAACATCATCGGCAAAATTGCAAACAAGTTGACAACCTGCCCAGAATCACAAAGTAGCAAAAGTAGAGCTCGATTGACTCAAGCTAGGGTGCTCCATAATTTCAAACAAAGACATGGATGGATAGAGCACTATAGTATTAACAAAACATCCTTACTGATCATCCTCAAAAGAGGCGCGGATCACTAGGAAACAACATGAACATATGGCATCATGAGATAACCAGCTCCAGGACTTAGTGAAATTACTAAGTCCCTGAAAACAGAATTAGCAAGTGCACCACTTTGGAAGTTTGCACTAGTCACCACACACATCACAAAAATACATGGGTTGCACCTCTAGAAAGATGACAAAACCCTTAACAAAACACATGTAGAGCATCAGGGCATAGCATGCACATAATAATCATGGCAAAAATGACAAAAAGCTAAACGGAGTAGCAGATCTGACAATAATCTCAAGTAGCCCTCTTCTAACAGCATTTCGGGCATCAAGATGAACTCAAATGAAAATGATGCAATGGAATGAAATGATGTACTCTCTGAGATGAATATTTTGATATGCTATATGCATGAATCGGAGCTACCGATGCAAAGTTACGACATGATGAAGTTATGCAAAAAAAATACTAGGAGGAGGCAAAAGTCAACCGGATCTCGGGTTTTCCAGATCTGACGGGCGCGGATCCCGAGGTTTGCCCTCGAGCTTGCCGGCGATGGGGATGGCGGTGGCTGGAGTTAGGGGGGGTCGCCGGAGGAGGAGATCCGGCGGAGGAGGTGGCCCACCCGCCGGCGAGGTGGCCGCGGCAGAGGACGGCG
>NC_041386.1:313755226-313800805 GCF_002162155.2 Triticum dicoccoides | reverse complement strand
CGGAGCGGGAGGCCGGCGCGGGCGGCGCGGCTCCCTCGCGCGGGGCGCAGGCGGCGGGAAGGCGCTGGCCGGGGAGGGCCTGTCCCGGGCCCGAGCGGGCTACGGCGGTGGCGGCCGGAGTGGAGCCACGTGGCAGAACGCGGTAGGCGGTGGCGGCGGTGTCCGGCGCGTCCAGACACGTCCGGCGCGCGGAGAGACGACGGGGGCTAGGTTAGGGGTGGTTTGGACCCGGAATTTCGGGAGAGGATCTAGATTTATATGTAGAGGGAGCTAGGAGAGTCCAAATGAGGTGCGGTTTTCGGCCACGCGATCATGATCGAACGCTCTAGATGATGGAGCAGAGTTATGTGGGTTTTGGGCCAAATTGGAGGGGTGTTGGGCTACAACACACACGAGGCCTTTTCGGTCCCTCGGTTGACCGTTGGAGTATCAAACGAAGTCCAAATGGTACGAAACTTGACAGGTGGTCTACCGGTAGTAAACCAAGGCCGCTTGGCAAGTCTCGCTCCAATCCGGAAATGTTTAATCCCCACACACGAAAGAAAGCTAGAAATGACCACCGAAGGAGAACGAAGCGCCGGAATGCAAAACGGACAACGGGGAAAATGCTCGAATGCATGAGATGAACACGTATGCAAATGCAATGCACATGATTACATGATATGAGATGCATGACAACGACAACAACACACGGAGACAAAACCCGAACCCGAGGAAATAATTATAACTTAACGACGGAAACGGCAGAGTTGGAGTACAAATTGGGAAAGTTACATCCGGGGTGTTACAACACTCCACCACTATGATAGGATCTCGTCCCGAGATCTAGGACTGAAAGAACGCCGGGTACTCAGAACAGAGGTGATCCTCGCGTTCCCAGGTAGCTTCACGGTCGGAATGGTGTGACCACTTGACTTTGAGAAATTTGATTGACTTGTTGCGAGTCTTGCGTTCAGTCTCTTCAAGAATAGCAACTGGGTGCTCACGATAAGAGAGATCTTCTTGGAGCTCAATGTCCTTGAAGTTGACGGTGTGGTCAGGAGTCTTGAAGCACTTTCGAAGCTGAGAGACATGGAACACGTCATGAACATTTGTGAAGTTTGAAGGAAGCTCGATTTGATAGGCGAGGTCGCCTCTCTTGCTGACAATCTTGAAAGGTCCCACGTATCAAGGGGCAAGCTTCCCTTTGATACCGAAGCGATGAGTACCTTTCATAGGAGAGACGCGGAGGTAAACATGATCTCCGATCTCGAAAGCCAAATCACGGTGCTTACTATCATAGTAGCTCTTCTGACGGGATTGGGCTGCTTTGAGGTTATCACGAATGACTTTGCACATTTCCTCTACCTCTGTGATTAAGTCATTACCCAAAAGCTGACGTTCACCGGTTTCAGACCAGTTGAGAGGGGTACGGCACTTCTTGCCATACAGAATTTCAAATGGGGCCTTGCCCGAACTTGCTTGAAAACTATTGTTGTAGGAGAATTCAGCATAAGGAAGACAATCCTCCCACTTCATGCTGAAGGAGATCGCACAAGCCCTAAGAATATCTTCAAGAATCTGGTTGACACGCTCGACTTGACTGCTAGTTTGAGGATGGAAAGCTGTGCTGAAGCGGATGTTCATGCCCATGGCCTTCTGAAAAGAATCCCAAAACTTTGAGGTAAAGATGCTGCCACGGTCTGAAGAGATCACTTGTGGAATACCGTGCAGAGAGACAATACGAGAAATATAGAGTTCCGCCAATTGAGCTGCAGCGATCGACTCTTTAATATGCAGAAAGTGAGCCACTTTGGTGAGTTTGTCGATGACAACGAATATAGCATCATTGCCACGCTTGGACTTTGGAAACCCAGTCACGAAGTCCATCTCAACGTGGTCAAACTTCCATTCTGGAATGGCAAGAGGTTAGAGGAGACCTGCTGGCCTTTGGTGTTCTACCTTCACTCTTCTGCAGACATCACATTCATTCACGAATTGAGCAATCTCGCGCTTCATTCGAGTCCACCAATAAGCCTGCTTGAGGTCCTGATACATCTTCGTGCTCCCAGGGTGGATGGAGAGGAGAGAATTGTGGGCCTCATTCATGATCACTTTACGGAGGTCACCTTTGGGTACAACAATACGATCCTCGAAGAAGAGAGTGTCCTTGTCATCAAGGCGGTAGCACTCGTACTTGGGTTGACTCTTGGCAATCCCAATCTTCACCTTTTTCACCATAGCATCAAGAAGCTGGGCTTGGCGAATCTGGTCTTCCAAGGTAGGAGAGACTTGAAGGTTGGCGAGGAAACCTTGAGGAACAACTTGCAGATTTAGTTTGCGGAAGGCTTCACAAAGCTCGGGTTGATAAGGCTTGAGAATCAGACTGTTGCAGTAAGCTTTCCTGCTCAATGCGTCAGCAATCACATTGGCCTTGCCTGGAGTATACTCAATACTCGGATTATACTCTTGAATCATTTCGACCCATCGAGTTTGCCTGAGGTTGAGATTAGGCTCAGTGAAGATGTACTTGAGACTCTTGTGATCAGTGAAAATGTCCACTTTTCTTCCCAATAGAAGATGTCTCCAAGTCAAAAGAGCATGCACAACTGCCGCCAACTCGAGATCATGAGTGGGGTAGTTCTTCTCATTAGGCTTCAACTGGCGAGATGTATAAGCAACAACTTTCTTCTCTTGCATCAAAACTGCGCCAAGACCTTGGAGAGAGGCATCACAAAAGACCTCGTACGGCTTGGATTCATCAGGCGGAGTCAGAACTGGAGCAGTGATCAATTTCTCTTTCAAAGTGTTGAAAGCAATATCACACTCCGGAGAGCAAACGTACTTGACGTGCTTCTGGAGAAGATTTGAGAGAGGCTTCGCGATCTTAGAAAAGTTTTCAACGAATCTTCGGCAATAGTTTGTGAGACCGAGGAAGCTACGGATTTGCTTCACGTTCTAAGGAGGTTCCCAATTCACAATTGCAGACACCTTCTCAGGATTCACGGTAATGCCCTTGGCAGAGATGATATGACCAAGATAAAGAACCTCATCGAGCCAAAATTCACACTTGGAGAACTTCGCGTAGAACTGATGTTCCCTGAGCTTATCAAGAACCAAACGCAAGTGCTTGGCATGATCTTCCTTGTTCTTGGAGAAAACCAGAATGTCGTCGAGATAGACCAAAACGAAGTCATTGGTGTACGCGTTGAAGATGAAATTCATCATGCGAGTAAACGTCGGAGGAGCGTTGACGAGGCCAAAAGACATGATAGTGTATTCATATGAACCAAAGCTTGTCCTGAAAGCCGTCTTGGGAATATCTTGCTCATGGATTCGAATTTGATGATAACCCATACGGAGATCAAGCTTGGAGAATACTTGAGCACCTTTGAGTTGTTCGAACAGCTCATTGATGTTGGGAAGTGGGTATTTGTTCTTGATGGTCTTCTTGTTCACTGGACAGTAATCAACACAAAGTCGGTCCGTTCCATTCTTCTTCTTCACAAAAAGAACACCACAACCCCACGGAGAAGAACTAGGCCGGATGAGACCCATTTTCTCTTGAATAGCGAGTTGCTTCTTCAGCTCCTTCAACTCTTCAGGTCCGAGCTTGTAAGGACCTTTGCACACAGGTTCCGTGCCAGGCTCAAGATCAATAACGAATTCAACTGGCCGGTGCGGAGGCATTCCTGGAAGCTCTTCTGGAAAGACGTCTTGATATTCGCAAACGACTGGAATTTGCGAGATGGCATCGAGTTCACCCTTCTCATTGAGAGAAACAGACGGATGGTATTATCCCGAGCGGCAAAGACAATTACATCCTCAGACGAATGAGTCACTTGAATTTGCCTGGCTGCACAATCAAGCTGAGCCTTGTGCTTAGAAAGCCAATCCATCCCGAGAATAAGATCAATATCCGAGTTACCAAGGATCATTGGAGGAGCTAGAAACTTGAAATCACCCATCGAGATAGAAATATCCGGAACCTCGTAGTTAGCAAGCAAGCATCTACCCGGAGAGACGACTGCTAATGGCTTATGCATAACTTGAGAAAACCACCCATGCTTAGATGCAAAAGGTCTCGAGATAAAACAATGCGATGCACCCGTGTCAAAAAGAACTTTTGCAGGAACATCATTAACAAGAAGGTTACCCATGATCACATCTGACGAGTCCTCTGCCTGAGCTACATTCACCATATTGACCTTGGCGTACTTGGGGTTATCCTTGACCACAGCTGTACTTGCCGATCTGACAGGAGGAGGAGGAGGAAGACGCCTCTAGTTGAAACACTTGTTGGCATAGTGACCCTTCTGTTGGCACTTATTGCACGTGACCTCTGAAAGCGGACGGTGATACGGAGCACTCGATCTTGGAGGTTGAGACAAAGTCTGTTCTGAAAGCCAGGGTTGGGTGGGTGGGAAGATCCACTGCCACCTTTGCTCTTCTGCTGATATGGCTGACGGAACGGAGGAGGAGGAAGCCAATACTTCTGCTGCTTGGCCACTTGAGTAGAGGAAGAAGGAGTAACATCTCTGACTCGCTTCTTGGAAGCATCACACCTCAACTGAGCGGCCTCTTGCTTCAGTGCCATGTTGTAGAACTCATCGTACCTCAAGGGCTCAAAGAGAATAAGAGCTAGCTGAATTTCTTCTCTGAGACCACCCCTGAACTGATATATCATGCTCTTCTCATCAGGTACGTCCTGCTTGGCAAAGCGGGCGAGCTTCTGGAACAACTTGTTGTAGTCATAGACAGACAAAGAGCCTTGCTTCAGATTGCGGAATTCCTCACGCTTGCTTTCAACCACGCTCTGGGGAATATGATGAGCTCGGAAATCTCGATGGAAATCATCCCAAGTGATAACACGTCCACCTCTGGAATCCTTGTACTGCTGGAACCATTCTACAGCTTGATCTTTGAGTTGGAAGGAAGCGAATTTGACAAAGTCCTCAGGCCTGACGTTACTGCACTCAAAATGCTTGCACAGATCCACTAGCCAATCGTCAGCATCGGTTGCCTCAACACAATTTCTGAAAGTCTTTGACCCGTTAGCAAGGAACTGGTTGAGTGTAGCAAAGTGATTCTGATTGCTGCCTTGATTCCCTTGGTTGCCTTGATTGCGCTCTTGAAGAATTTGCATGATCAACTGTGTGTTTGCATTGGTTGCGGCCATCACAGCTTGCCATGCCTCCGGAGGAGGTGGAGGTGGAGGCGGATCAGGATTCGGAGTCGTGCGTGTTGGAGGAGCCATCCTGAAGAGGTTGACCACCATTAGCACATTGACAGACAAATATTGAAGCTGAATCCAACGGAATGAAAATTGCAACATATAGTCTTCACATCCGAACAAAATGAACGAATGCATTCCTCTTGAAATGGTCACATATCCATAAATTGAGAAGCCACGTAGAATTAAGGTAGAGGAATAAATCAACAGGGTACGGATCAAGAACGAATAATCGGTAAGAAATCCCAATCTCAAACCAATATCCGTGGAAGAAGAACTAGAGCTACTAGAATTCCCACCTATGAAACTCCCGAACCTTTCCGGTTATGCAATCAGGTGTTGGGGATACAGGGGAAGCATAATATCTCACCCAAATCTAGCAAATCCTACATCCAGCTGTATCCATCCTTCAACACATAACCAAGAAACCTTCGGAAACCATCTACCTCAACCTTCGAAAAGCATTCGTTATACAAGTTATGGCGATACTCCCGAACTCCCGCCCCAGTACTGGGTGGCGTCGAGGTTATCTCACCAACGAACTGCATAAAAGAGATTTTCGATGTCGGCGTACTAAACTCAGGTATTCCAGAACTGCAACGATAAAATTATGATGACAACACCTCAGAGCTCAACTCCCCGGGACACTTCCACTAAACCCCTGACAGGAGGCACCAAGACAATGTTCTCATCATAAAACCATCGGAACTATTCCAAGATACCCGCGTGATCCTAAAAAAAAATTTTTTTAGTGAAATTTGAGAAGAGAAGAGTCAAAATTCTACGTCAGGATGCCTTACCAGAGCGATGAGGAGACTGGGAAGTAAAAAGAATTCCTAAACTCTCCGATATATAATTCCTAAATGACTCAAAACATATTTCTAGACACAACTCGACCGCTAAAAACGATCAAGCAATGGGGCTCCTAAGATCGGGGAAGGCTATGATTACCAACTTGTAACACCCTCGATGCGACTATAGCTCCCACGTGTCGAGGCACGACTTAGAGACATAATCGCATTGAAGGCATATGTCGCAAGTTAGGCAATCTTCACAACATCCCATGTAATATAAATAATAAAGGGGAGATAACATAGTTGGCTTACACTCGCCACGTCAATCAAGTACATAAATAACATTACATCATCCAAACACTCATGGCCCGACTACGGCACCAAAATAAAAGATAACCCAACATGCGACACGGTCCCAATCACCCCCAACTAGGCACCACTACTGATCATCGGGAAAGGAAACATAGTAACATTGAGAGTCTTCGTCGAACTCCCACTTGAGCTCAAGTGCCTCTCCTGGAGCGGAATCATCAGGCCCTGCATCTGGTGTAATAGTAATCTGTGAGCCACAGGGACTCAGCAATCTCGCACCCTCGCGATAAAGACTATTTAAGCTTATAGGTAAAGCAAGGTAAAATATGAGAGGAGCTGCAGCAAGCGACTAGCAAGTGGATGAGGACATGACTACCTTGGATATGACCAAAAATATTGCATATATGCATATTTGTCAGGTGATTTCTAGTGCAAACTATTCGATAATCTATTTATGTTATCCAGAACAAAAATACTTCACACACTTTTGTGTTTTGTCTAATTGCAGGTGTATGGGACATTTGTACAATCCACATATGAAGATAAGGAAGAAAGAGATGTTTATTTTCTGTCCAAAAAGTTCTCTCACGTCACTTTTGGCCCAAGAGAAGATAGAGTCCAAGTCTCTCACGTTCTGGATTCAGATTCGGACTGCACAGACATACCTGATTCAAAACGCACACAAGTTTTTCATACGGACTCCGAATTGGGTGATTCTTTTTTTGTTGGAAACTAGATTTCGTGCACTTTCCAACCCAATTGGAATCACCTTCAAATTCGTCCGGAGCGTTGAGTTGTGGACGAAACAATCTGATGCTGCAGCAGAATCCGAGTCAAACTACAAGTCCAAAGGTGTTACATCACCTCCACTTGGGCCCATTGGCCTTGTACGACCTAGATTTAGTTTTACGCTGCCTTGGGACGTCCTCCCACCTCCTTGGCCGCCACCCCTTGCTCCTATATAAGTAGATCCATCTAGTAGCTTTTCCTTGGGATTTGTTTAGTTAAAAGTTAGCCATTGCAACTTCGTGTACTTCGTTTGTGTCCAACGACCAAACCAAGACCGCTTCCAGATCCCCACCATTATCAATACCTCATATATATTTGCAATATTCAGATTGCTTTATCATATTCTTGCTCGTTCTTCGATTGCTTGCAGGAATAGACCTTCGTGGTCAGGCTGACCGTGCTTCCGGCATCGTCAGTAACCTCAGGAGATTGGTTTAGCGATTGCTAAGGCGCAACGTCGTGCACGTTTGTAGTCGGATCGTCAAAGTCGTCTCCACCAAATCGATAGTTATCATCTCATCGAAAGATCGGGACACCCTCGCCTCTATCAAGTGGTATCAGTTTTCAGGTTGCTCGGTGAGAATTTCCAGTTTTTCCTAGATTAGATTTATTTTCTTACCTATTGTCCAAGAAAAAGCCACAAAACAAAAGTTAGATCTATTCATCCTTTGTCCTAGCCAGACTGAGCCTTTGCAATTTTCTTTTCATTGTTTGCATTATTGAATTATCGGTTGCATCGCCGTGTCGAGTTGCTGGTCTTAGTGTCCAGTTCCTTTAGAGTTTCGAGTTCTGTTCACATTAGTCACGCAGCCGCTGCATCATTATCCCATCCGCTGTCCACCATCCCATCCACCAATTTCCACCATGTGCTACGCACTGTTTATTGTCATAATCATAGTTGAGGTCACTCACATCTTCGCCTGATCGAATCTGCATCTTATCTAGTTTGTCTTGGAAAGAGGGAGAAAAAGAAGATAAAGAAAAAAAAAGAGAGAAAAAAGGAAAGAAAAAAAAGAAAAAGAGGGAGAAGAAAAAGAAAAAAAAGCGTGAGAAAAAAAAGAGAGAAGAAAAAAAATTGGATCTATCTAGAATCAATCTCGTACCTGAATTCGGATTGGAATCTGTTTTGCGCACTGTTCAGTAAAACAGGTGTATCTTTCTCATACAAAGTCCGTTTTGGATCCGTGAGTACTCAAATTGAAGATAGCGACGAGCCGCATCTAAATAGTTGTAGAAGCTAGTTCAATATTTGACACCTCAAAATCGGCTTCTAAATAGGTCTTTTTGCCCTCCGAAGTTCGTGAACACAGCTTGTTCCAATTTTCAGGCCAGTTTTAGAATTCTTTGACTCCTCATATCAACTCGGAATTGAGTGATTCTTTTTGCATTGGAAAGCTTGAGTTAGTAGCATTCTTTGAAAGAATTTATCAGAAAATTGTCTCAAACTTTTCAAGAGGAAAGTTGGAGAGAGAGTTGTTGTATATCCTGCTTGGCAGTTGTTTTTCATCATTATCTTCACTGCCGTTGTGATCTTCACTTATATCTTGCTGTCAAGAGCTACTTAGTATCCTTCATTGATGCTAGTTGTGCTACGCCGTGACCTTATTAGTGTTCTAGGCTCGCGTCTCTAGTCCGGTCTAGCCTAGGACCAGCACAGTACCGTCGTTGAGCGTTTATTCAACATTGCATCTTTGAATTGATTATTGCTAATCTTTTGCTACCATATATAGCCAACCCAGCTCCACATATTTCTACACCGTGTATACGTACGCTCCCCTGGCAATCGCTTTACTCAATATTCGGAGTTATTTGACACCGCTGGTTGCCGATCACCGCCTGCTGCATGGTAAGAACTTGTAAGACATTGATATTTCCTTTACTGTGAGCGTTTTACCACCACATCCTAGTAGTTATAGGAACATTATTTTTGGGTTTTGTTTCTTGTTCTACTAATCATGACAGGATCCAGAGTTAATTCATGGGCTTTGTCGATCGCGGGAGACGTGCCACCACCTTCGCAAATACCACAACCGTCACGAGAGGTGCACAAACATCCAAATGCACATGATCAGGTTAATGTATCTATACCACCATTTAATGGCCGTTTTAAACCTGCTTTATATATTGAATGGGAGTTCGACATAAAAAATATATTTGCTTCCCATAATTTCGATGAACATAAAAAGGTTAAGGTTGCGGTTGGTTCTTTCACTGGTTATGCTTTGGTTTGGTGGAGTGAATATTGTCGGTTACACCCTGATTATATACCTACTACTTGGGATGATTTGAAACTTGCCATGCGACATACTTTCGTCCCTGCTTATTATACTCGTGACATGATTAAGAAGTTGCAACACTCAAAACAAGGTAGTGAAACTGTAACAAAATATTATGATGATTTACAAACTACCTTGTTGCATTCCTCTTTAGAAGAAAGTGAAGATGATTTTATGGATAGATTTTGGGGAGGATTAAACCGTGATATTCAAGAGATACTAATTCATGAAGAGTGTTATCCTATGGACCATTTGTTTCATCTTGCTTGCAAAGCTGAACAGGAAATAAAACGACGTGTTGGCCACGAGGAGAACAAGCCCACGATGCACATTCCAAGAGTTGATATGATTGTTCCTTCAACTACTAGGCATACTATGACAACCACATCCGTTGTTGTCAGGACTACATCACCTCCACCAAGTGACACATCGCCCCCGAGAGTGGCTACATCATCTGAGTTGATCATAAGAGGTAATGACAAAGGTACTGATCTTCCATCTCTACATGAGAATGATGAATGCCTTGTCAATTTGAATGCACCATCTGATAAGCTACCCACTACTTTGATCACACCACCTATTTTAGAGGACTACGTTGATAATTTGACTTTGCCATGTGATCAAACAACTGAAATACCAACAATTTTGAGTGCACCCATTGAATTAACTATTGATGCAAAAGAACCAATGTTTAATCATTTTGATATGACCTCTAATCTTGGTGATGATTCTGTGTTGAATGACTTATTGCATGTTTGCTTATTTAAGCATGTTGTAGCATGTAAATTTGATGCAAGTAAGGTTTATTCACCAATGTTGGGATGGTTTAATGATGAACATTGTCAATCTTTTGAAATGAATAAAAGCTTCACTTATATGTGCAAACTGAGTTGCAATATTTTCATGCCTTCTACTTCTTGTGCTAATTTTTTGGCTTTCGATTTTATGAACTATGCAAGTTACTCATCTATTCATGTGTCATATATGCAAAAATCAAGGGAAGTAAAAATGGATGACATATACATATACAACATGTACACCTTGTCTCTTTTGTTAGCCACATTTCAGATTAAGCAACGCCGAGGACGGCTTTATTTTCAAGAAGGGGAGGATGATGAGGACATGACTACCTTGGATATGACCAAAAATATTGCATATATGCATATTTGTCAGGTGATTTCTAGTGCAAACTATTCAATAATCTATTTATGTTATACAGAACAAAAATACTTCACACACTTTTGTGTTTTGTCTAATTGCAGGTGTATGGGACATTTGTACAATCGACATATGAAGATAAGGAAGAAAGAGATGTTTATTTGCTGTCCAAACAGTTCTCTCACGTCACTTTTGGCCCAAGAGAAGATAGAGTCCAAGTCTCTCACGTTCTGGATTCAGATTCGGACTGCACAGACATACCTGACTCAAAACGCACACAAGTTTTTCATACGGACTCCGAATTGGGTGATTCTTTTTTTGTTGGAAACTAGATTTCGTGCACTTTCCAACCCAATTGGAATCACCTTCAAATTCGTCCGGAGCGTTGAGTTGTGGACGAAACAATCTGATGCTGCAGCAGAATCCGAGTCAAACTACAAGTCCAAAGGTCATCACCTCCACTTGGGCCCATTGGCCTTGTACGACCTAGATTTAGTTTTAGGCTGCCTTGGGACGTCCTCCCACCTCCTTGGCCGCCACCCCTTGCTCCTATATAAGTAGATCCATCTAGTAGCTTTTCCTTGGTATTTGTTTAGTTAAAAGTTAGCCATTGCAACTTCGTGTATTTCGTTTGTGTCCAACGACCAGACCAAGACCGCTTCCGGATCCCCACCATTATCAATACTTCATATATAATCGCAATATTCAGATTGCTTTATCATATTCTTGCTCGTTCTTCGATTGCTTGCAGGAATAGACCTTCGTGGTCAGGTTGATCGTGCTCCAGCGTGGTCAATAACCTCTCGGAGTTGGTTTAGCGATTGCTAAGGCGCAACGTCGTGCACGTTTGTAGTCGGATTGTCAAAGTCGTCTCCACCAAATCGATAGTTATCATCTCATGGAAAGATCGGGACACCCTCGCCTCTATCAGAAAATCAGATTGTGGCAAAAGAATTTGAGCAACAAATGAAGCCTAATAATAAATCATCTAGTGTTGCTTCAGAAATTAAATTGAAAAGTGCATGTTTATTTGCCACCAAATCTGATATTGATGAGCGAGATTTCAGCAAATCTGTTTGCTATGCTTTTGTGTGCAAAGAGTCATTATTTTCATTCGAGGACGTGCCTTCCTCTTTGCCTCCTGCTGTCACTAACATTTTGCAGGAGTTCGCTGACACTTTTCCACAAGACGTGCCACCGGGATTACCGCCTATTCGAGGGATTGAGCATCAGATTGACTTAATTCCCGGTGCTTCACTGCCAAACCGTGCACCATACCGTACCAATCCAGAGGAGACGAAGGAGATTATGCGTCAAGTACAAGAGCTTCTCGACAAAGGTTATATACGCAAATCCCTTAGTCCTTGTGCTGTTCCTATTATTCTAGTGCCGAAAAAGGATGGTACATCATGTATGTGTGTTGATTGTAGAGGCATTAATAATATTACTATTCGTTATCGTCATCCTATTCCTAGGCTAGATGATATGCTTGATGAATTGAGTGGCTCTACAATATTCTCCAAAGTTGATTTGCGTAGTGGCTACCATCAAATTCGTATGAAATTGGGAGATGAATGGAAAACAGCATTTAAAACTAAGTTTGGATTATATGAGTGGTTAGTCATGCCTTTTGGGTTAACTAATGCACCTAGTACTTTCATGAGATTAATGAACGAAGTTTTACGTGCTTTCATTGGACGATTTGTGGTAGTTTACTTTGATGACATATTGATTTATAGCAGATCTTTGGAGGAACATTTGGAACATTTACGTGCTGTTTTTATTGCTCTACGTGGTGCACGTTTGTTTGGTAACCTTGGGAAGTGCACCTTTTGCACCGACCGAGTATCTTTTCTTGGCTATGTTGTTACTCCACAGGGAATTGAAGTTGATAAAGCCAAGATTGAAGCTATTGAGAGTTGGCCGCAGCCCAAAACGGTCACACAAGTGAGGAGTTTTCTTGGCCTCGCTGGATTCTATAGGCGTTTTGTGAGAGATTTCAGCACCATTGCTGCACCTCTCAATGAGCTTACAAAGAAAGATGTGCCTTTTCTTTGGGGTACCGCACAGGAAGAAGCCTTCACGGTATTGAAAGATAAGTTGACACATGCTCCTTTACTCCAACTTCCTGATTTTAATAAGACTTTTGAGCTTGAATGTGATGCTAGTGGAATTGGATTAGGAGGTGTGTTATTACAAGATGGCAAACCTGTTGCATACTTTAGTGAAAAATTGAGTGGGCCTAGTCTGAATTATTCTACTTATGATAAAGAATTATATGCTCTTGTCCGGACTTTAGAAACATGGCAACATTATTTATGGCCCAAAGAATTTGTTATACATTCTGATCATGAATCTTTGAAACATATTAAAAGTCAAGCTAAACTGAATCGTAGACATGCTAAATGGGTTGAATTCATTGAGACTTTCCCTTATGTCATTAAACACAAGAAGGGAAAAGAAAATGTTATTGCTGATGCATTGTCTCGTCGCTATACTATGCTTTCACAACTTGACTTCAAAATATTTGGTTTGGAGACCATCAAAGATCAATATGTGCATGATGCTGATTTTAAAGATGTAATGCAGAATTGTAAAGAAGGAAGAATGTGGAACAAGTTTGTTGTTAACGATGGATTTGTGTTTCGTGCTAACAAGCTATGCATTCTAGCTAGCTCCGTTCGTCTTTTGTTGTTGCAGGAGGCGCATGGAGGAGGATTAATGGGACACTTTGGCGTGAAGAAGACGGAGGATGTACTTGCTACACATTTCTTTTGGCCAAAGATGAGACGGGATGTTGAGCGTTTTATTGCTCGCTGCACTACATGTCAAAAAGCTAAGTCACGACTCAATCCTCATGGTTTATATATGCCTTTGCCTGTACCTAGTGTTCCTTGGGAGGATATATCTATGGACTTTGTTTTAGGTTTACCTCGAACAAAGAAGGGGAGGGATAGCATATTTGTTGTCGTGGATAGATTCTCGAAAATGGCACACTTTATACCATGTCATAAAAGCGATGATGTTGTTAATGTTGCTGATTTGTTCTTTCTTGAAATTATTCGCTTGCATGGTGTGCCAAATACTATTGTTTCAGATCGTGATACTAGATTTCTTAGCCACTTTTGGAGATGTTTATGGGCTAAGTTGGGGACTAAACTGCTTTTTAGTACTACTTGTCATCCCCAAACTGATGGACAAACTAAAGTAGTCAATAGAATGTTGTCTACTATGCTTAGGGCTGTTTTGAAGAATAATAAGAAAATGTGGGAGGAATGCTTGCCTCATATTGAATTTGCTTATAATCGTTCATTGCATTTTACTACTAAGATGTGCCCTTTTGAAGTTGTGTATGGTTTCCTACCTCGTGCACCTATTGATTTGTTGCCTCTTCCATCTTTGGAGAAGGTTAATTTTGATGCTAAACAACATGCTGAATTGATTTTAAAAATGCATGAGTTAACTAAGGAAAACATTGAGCGTATGAATGCTAAATATAAACTTGCTGGAGATAAGGGTAGAAAACATGTTGTGTTTGCACCTGGAGATCTTGTTTGGTTACATTTGCGTAAGGATAGATTTCCTGATTTGCGCAAATCAAAGTTAATGCCACGTGCTGATGGTCCCTTTAAGGTGTTAGAGAAAATAAATGATAATGTATATAAACTTGAGCTGCCTGCAGATTTTGGGGTTAGTCCCACTTTTAACATTGCAAATTTGAAGCCTTATTTGGGTGAGGAAGATGAACTTCCGTCGAGGACGACTTCATTTCAAGAAGGGGAGGATGATGAGGACATCAATACAATTGTTACACCCACAGCCCCTGCTGCTATACATACTGGACCAATTACTAGAGCTCGTGCACGCCAACTAAATTACCAGGTACTTTCGTTTCTTGGTAATGATTCTAATGTTCATGAGAATATGATGCTGCCTAAATTGGATACATTTGTTTTGCTTACAAATGAAGGTCCTAGCTTGGAGAAGGATGAACATTGGAGCAAGAACAAGCATGGAGATGACGGCATGCGCAAGGGGAACAAGAACGGAGTTACAAGTGATGATTTCAGGACTTTGAAGCCACCATAATGGGTGCATGAAGCCTTGGACGAAATATACAAGATGCCACTTCATAAATTTCGTCCCGAGGCTATTTTAGGTGCTGCGTTACCTTATTATTGGGCCAGGCCCATGTAATTTCGAAATACATAAGTATAGGCTATTTTTAGAGTCCGTATGTGTGGGGAAACAAGAGATAGGGTTGATTTCGGACCCCTCCACCAAGGGCCACGAAATTCCCCCCTCTTCCTCCATATATATACAGCCCTTAGGGCATCGTTTAGACTTTGGGTTTTGTTTAGATTAAAAGTTCGCCATAGCTGCAACTTCGCATACTTTGTTTGTGTTCAACGACTAGACAAAGGCGTCACAGAACCCCACCTTGATCAATAAAGCTTTCATCTTATATTCGCAATATCCAGATTGCAATCTCAGTTTCTTGCTTGTTCTTCGTTTGCTCGCAGGAAACAGACCCTCGTGGTCAGGTTGATCGTGCTCCGGCGTGGTCAATAACCTCTCGAAGTTGGTTTAGTGATTGCTAAGGCGCGACGTCCTCACACGTTCATAGTCGGATCGTCAAAGTCGACTGCCACCAAAGCGATATCCATCATCTCATCGAAAGACGGGACACCTTAGCCTCTATCAGCGAGGACCCTCATTGAGGACGTGGAAGAGACGTTCGCCAGCCTGCGCAAGGTGGACATGCGGCTCAACCCAGAGAAATGTGTGTTTGGCGTCCTCGCCAACAAGTTGTTGGGCTTTCTAGTGTCACACAGGGGAATTGAGGAAAACCCGGAGAAGGTCAAGGCGATAGAAAGGATGATTCCTCCACAGACCCTTAAGGAAATGCAGAAGCTGGCGGGCTGTGTGACCGCGCTAGGGCGCTTCATCTCCAAGCTGTGGGAGCGCGCGCTCCCATTCTTTAAGTTGATGAAGCAGAAGGGGCCGTTCGAGTGGACTCCGGAGGCTGACGCCGCGTTCCAAGATCACAAGTGATACCTCACCAGCCCGCCGGTGATGGTGGCGCCACGCCCACTTGAGCCCCTGGTGCTTTACCTGGCCGCCACGCCTCGGTCAGCCAGTGCGGCACTAGTGGTAGTTAGGGAGGAGCGCCAACCCAAGGGCCTGCCACACGACTCCGCGTGCTCGGTCAAGATGACGCAGCCTCAAGGCGGTGCTCCTGAGGCCCCTGGCTACGCCAACAGGCGACCAAGCTCCTGAGGTCCACCAGTCTCAGGAGGCGCCTCGGCCCCAGGAGGTCTCGGACTACACTAACAATCCTACCCTCGTCGAGCACCCGGTGTACTTCATCAGCACGGTAATGCGAGACGCGTGAGCACGCTACCCCATGTCGCATAAGCTCTTGCTCGCACTTCTCGTTACCTCGTGCCAGTTGCCTCACTACTTCCAGGGCCATCCCATGAAGGTCGTTTCGGTTTACCCACTAGAGAGGGTGCTCCAGAGCCCCAATGCTGCAGGTAGGGTCGCCGAATGGAACATCGAACTGCAGGAATTTCAGCTGGAGTTTAGCACCACCAGGGTCATCAAGGGAGCTGTGCTCGCCGACTTCATGGGGGAATGGACTGATGCCCCCGGATTAGGGGCAGGCGAGGACTGATCACTCTCGCTAGGGAGCGAAACACCAGATGGCTGGGACATGTACTTAAATGGCGCCTTCACACGGCAGGGTGAGGGGGCTGGAGCTATGCTCATTTCGCCTACTCAGGAGAAGATCTACCACGCCATGCATCTCTGCTTCCAACACGGCAAAAAGTTATCCAACAACATCGCAGAGTATGAAGGCTTGATCGCTGATGAGGACATCAATACAATTGTTACACCCACAGCCCCTGCTGCTATACATACTGGACCAATTACTAGAGCTCGTGCACGCCAACTAAATTACCAGGTACTTTCGTTTCTTGGTAATGATTCTAATGTTTATGAGAATATGATGCTGCCTAAATTGGATACATTTGTTTTGCTTACAAATGAAGGGCCTAGCTTGGAGAAGGATGAACATTGGAGCAAGAACAAGCATGGAGATGATGGCATGCGCAAGGGAAACAAGAACGGAGTTACAAGTGATGATTTCAGGACTTTGAAGCCACCATAATGGGTGCATGAAGCCTTGGACGAAATATACAAGATGCCACTTCATAAATTTCGTCCCGAGGCTATTTTAGGTGCTGCGTCACCTTATTATTGGGCCAGGCCCATGTAATTTCGAAATACATAAGTATAGGCTATTTTTAGAGTCCGTATGTGTGGGGAAACAAGAGATAGGGTTGATTTCGGACCCCTCCACCAAGGGCCACGAAATTCCCCCCCTCTTCCTCCATATATACAGCCCTTAGGGCATCGTTTAGACTTTGGGATTTGTTTAGTTAAAAGTTAGCCATTGCAACTTCGTGTACTTTGTTTGTGTCCAACGACCAGACCAAGACCGCTTACGGATCCCCACCTTTATCAATACTTCATCTATATTCGCAATATTCAGATTGCTTTATCATATTCTTGCTTGTTCTTCGATTGCTTGCAGGAATAGACCTTCGTGGTCAGGTTGATTGTGCTTCGGCGTGGTCAATAACCTCTCGGAGTTGGTTTAGCGATTGCTAAGGCGCAACGTCGTGCACGTTTGTAGTCGGATCGTCAAAGTCATCTTCACCAAATTGATAGTTATCATCTCATCGAAAGATCGGGACACCCCGCCTCTATCAAGTGGTATCAGATTTCCAGGTTGCTCGGTGAGATTTTACAGTTTTTCGTAGTTTAGATCGAGTCTGTTCTTCATACCTACAGTCCACGAAAAAGCCACCAAAAAAAAATTAGGGTTAGTTCATCATATCCGAACCAATCTGAGCCTTTGCATAATCTTTTTAGGGTTTTGCTTTGTTGAATTTGCGGTTGCATCGTCGTGTCTAGTTGCTGGTCTTAGAGTCTAGTCTTTTAGAGTTTCGAGTTCTGGTCATAAGTTGTCACGCCGCCGCCGCACCATCATCATCGCCCCTGCCGTCTACCACCACCGCTCCGAATCCGTATCCATATACCACCACCAATCCGTGTCCATATACCACCACCGATCCATATCCATATACTACCACCGCTACCACCACCGCTGCCATATACCACCACCATATATCCACCACCAATCCGAGTTCCTTGCTTATTAGGGTTGTTTTCGAGATCCATCTAGATTCCGATTCGTGTTTCCTTGCCGGAGTAGGTTTCGGAAAAAAAAAGAGTCGGGTAGCCACGCTCCGTTTAGGCCCAAAATTTTTCGAAAACGCATTTTTCGAAAAAAATTCTGGCTATCCTATTTTTAGGTGTTTCTGAGTGTTTTGAGACAGGTGCCATTATAGGAAGTTTTTTTTGACCCGTTTCCAGTTTTTGGGTCCGGGCAGTCGAAAAAAAAAATTGGTCGAAAAAATTTCGTGCCCATCCTGTCAGTTTGAGCTAGGAAGAGTTTTGAGACACTCGCCATTATAGTGATTTTTCGCAAAAAAAAAAGCAGCGCAAAAAAAAGAGCGCAAAAAAAAGAGCGAAAAAATAAAAAAATTCAGAGTGTGCTTTTCCCTTGTTTACGTGCCGCGCCGTGATTTTGTTAGTGTTCTAGGCTCGCGTCTCTAGCACAGTCTAGCCTAGGACCAGCACAGTACCGTCGTTGAGCGTTTATTCAACTTTGCATCTCTGAATTGATTATTGCTGACCCTTTTTGCTACCATATTATAAGCCTTCCCAGCTCCACATACATCTACGTCGTGCGTTTGACTCTCCCTGGTAATCGCTCTATCCAAGCTTTGAGAGTTTTTGACTACAACGGTTGCCGATCACCGCCTGCTGCTGGGTAAGAACTGGTAAGAATTTGAGATTTGCTTGACGGATTTGTGACACCCACCACCACCACTTGTTCGTAGTCTGTAGGATCATATTCTTGTGTGTTTCTATTGCTGCTAACCATGCCAGGATCACAAGCCGACGAGATTGACTGGGAGAATTTATCGAACAAGGAGCTTCATGATAAGTTTCAGCAAATGATGACTGAACAGGTGCAAGATGTGCTGAACAATTTTGAAGAGGCCATGGAGAAGATCACTGGCTTTGAGAAGACGTTCGAAACAAACCTCGATAACAAGTTTAATGAATTGCTCGCGCGTCTTCCACCACCACCACCCGCTGCACCTAACGCACCTCTCCAACAACAACAACGACGACTACCTCCACGTCGCGAAGCAGACCTCCGCCGAGCAAGCCGTGTTCCTCTTGCGTTTGGCCAAACTGTTGGTGCTGCTGTTGATACTTCTGTGGCTCCTGCTGCTGATGCGGAGGAGGATGATTATGTGGGAGATTATGAGGATGAGGTTGATCAAAATCAACACTACGTGCAGCCACCTATACCACCACCAGCAGGTCGACCTCAGGTATATATTCGTAATGGTAGGCCTGCACCACCACCTCAGGTACGAGATGATGTCCATATTCCTAAACTGAAATTGAATATTCCACCATTTGAGGGTAGATATGTTCCTGATATATATCTTACTTGGGAGTTAGAAACTGAACAACGATTTACATGTTTACAATATCCTGAGGAGAGACGAGTTGCTGCTGCCGTTTGTGCTTTCACTAGTTTTGCATGTGTATGGTGGTCTGAACATTGTAGATTATATCCTATTCCAACTACTTGGGCTGCTTTGAAAACTGCTATGCGTACGCGTTGGGTTTCACCATATTATCAACGTGAATTGCTTCAAAAATTGCAGCGTTTAAGACAAGGGAAAAATTCTGTAGAAGAATATTATCAGGAATTACAAACTGGCATGATTAGATGTGGTATTGTTGAGGAGAATGAAGCTATGCTTGCACGTTTTCTGGGTGGATTAAATAGAGAGATTCAGACCATTCTAGACTATAAGGAGTATACTAATATCACTCGTTTATTCCATCTTGCTTGTAAAGCTGAACGTGAAGTGCAGGATCGACAAGCATTGGGGCGAACTAACTTTTCTGCAGGCCGATCTTCATCATGGACACCACGTGCATCTTCTACTTCAACTGCACCAGCACCTCCATCCGGTGCCACCTCCAGCCGTGATACAAGAAAACAGGCACAACCACCATTATCTGCCAAGAGCGCACCTGCGGGGCCTGCACAGCGTTCTTCTTCTTCCATGGCATCAACAGGGAACACAAGTGATATTATTTGTCGTCATTGTAAGGGAGGAGGTCATTATGCGAGGGAATGCAAATCTCCGCGTGTGATGATTGCTACTGCGGATGGTGGATATGAGTCCGCTAGTGACTATGATGAGGAGACATTGGTTTGGAGACCATCAAAGATCAATATGTGCATGATGCTGATTTTAAAGATGTAATGCAGAATTGTAAAGAAGGAAGAATGTGGAACAAGTTTGTCGTTAATGATGGATTTGTGTTTCGTGCTAACAAGCTATGCATTCCAGCTAGCTCCGTTCGTCTTTTGTTGTTGCAGGAAGCGCATGGAGGAGGATTAATGGGACATTTTGGCGTGAAGAAGACGGAGGACGTACTTGCTACACATTTCTTTTGGCCAAAGATGAGACGGGATGTTGAGCGTTTTATTGCTCGATGCACTACATGTCAAAAAGCTAAGTCACGACTCAATCCTCATGGTTTATATATGCCTTTGCCTGTACCTAGTGTTCCTTGGGAGGATATATCTATGGACTTTGTTTTAGGTTTACCTCGAACAAAGAAGGGGAGGGATAGCATATTTGTTGTCGTGGATAGATTCTCGAAAATGGCACACTTTATACCATGTCATAAAAGCGATGATGCTGTTAATGTTGCTGATTTGTTCTTTCGTGAAATTATTCGCTTGCATGGTGTGCCAAATACTATTTGTTTCAGATCGTGATACTAAATTTCTTAGCCACTTTTGGAGATATTTATGGGCTAAGTTGGGGACTAAACTGCTTTTTAGTACTACTTGTCACCCCCAAACTGATGGACAAACTGAAGTAGTCAATAGAACGTTGTCTACTATGCTTAGGGCTGTTTTGAAGAATAATAAGAAAATGTGGGAGGAATGCTTGCCTCATATTGAATTTGCTTATAATCGTTCATTGCATTCTACTACTAAGATGTGCCCTTTTGAAGTTGTGTATGGTTTCCTACCTCGTGCACCTATTGATTGGTTGCCTCTTCCATCTTCGGAGAAGGTTAATTTTGATGCTAAACAACGTGCTGAATTGATTTTAAAAATGCATGAGTTAACTAAGGAAAACATTGAGCGCATGAATGCTAAATATAAACTTGCTGGAGATAAGGGTAGAAAACATGTTGTGTTTGCACCTGGAGATCTTGTTTGGTTACATTTGCGTAAGGATAGATTTCCTGATTTGCGCAAATCAAAGCTAATGCCACGTGCTGATGGTCCCTTTAAGGTGTTAGAGAAAATAAATGATAATGCATATAAACTTGAGCTGCCTGCAGATTTTGGGGTTAGTCCCACTTTTAACATTGCAGATTTGAAGCCTTATTTGGGTGAGGAAGATGAACTTCCGTCGAGGACGACTTCATTTCAAGAAGGGGAGGATGATGAGGACATCTATACAATTGTTACACCCACAGCCCCTGCTGCTATACATACTGGACCAATTACTAGAGCTCGTGCACGCCAACTAAATTACCAGGTACTTTCGTTTCTTGGTAATGATTCTAATGTTCATGAGAATATGATGCTGCCTAAATTGGATACATTTGTTTTGCTTACAAATGAAGGGCCTAGCTTGGAGAAGGATGAACATTGGAGCAAGAACAAGCATGGAGATGATGGCATGCGCAAGGGGAACAAGAACGGGATTTATAGCAGATCTTTGGAAGAACATTTGGAACATTTACGTGCTGTTTTTATTGCTCTACGTGATGCACGTTTGTTTGGTAACCTTGGGAAGTGCACCTTTTGCACCGACCGAGTATCTTTTCTTGGCTATGTTGTTACTCCACAGGGAATTGAAGTTGACAAAGCCAAGATTGAAGCTATTGAGAGTTGGCCGCAGCCCAAAACGGTCACACAAGTGAGGAGTTTTCTTGGCCTCGCTGGATTCCATAGGCGTTTTGTGAGAGATTTCAGCACCATTGCTGCACCTCTCAACGAGCTTACAAAGAAGGATGTGCCTTTTGTTTGGGGTACCGCACAGGAAGAAGCCTTCACGGTATTGAAAGATAAGTTGACACATGCTCCTTTACTCCAACTTCCTGATTTTAATAAGACTTTTGAGCTTGAATGTGATGCTAGTGGAATTGGATTAGGAGGTGTGTTATTACAAGATGGCAAACCTGTTGCATACTTTTCTGAAAAATTGAGTGGGCCTAGTCTGAATTATTCTACTTATGATAAAGAATTATATGCTCTTGTTCGGACTTTAGAAACATGGCATCATTATTTATGGCCCAAAGAATTTGTTATACATTCTGATCATGAATCTTTGAAACATATTAAAAGTCAAGCTAAACTGAATCGTAGACATGCTAAATGGGTTGAATTCATTGAGACTTTCCCTTATGTCATTAAACACAAGAAGGGAAAAGAAAATGTTATTGCTGATGCATTGTCTCGTCGCTATACTATGCTTTCACAACTTGACTTCAAAATATTTGGTTTGGAGACCATCAAAGATCAATATGTGCATGATGCTGATTTTAAAGATGTAATGCAGAATTGTAAAGAAGGAAGAATGTGGAACAAGTTTGTTGTTAACGATGGATTTGTGTTTCGTGCTAACAAGCTATGCATTCCAGCTAGCTCCGTTCGTCTTTTGTTGTTGCAGGAGGCGCATGGAGGAGGATTAATGGGACACTTTGGCGTGAAGAAGACGGAGGACGTACTTGCTACACATTTCTTTTGGCCAAAGATGAGACGGGATGTTGAGCGTTTTATTGCTCGCTGCACTACATGTCAAAAAGCTAAGTCACGACTCAATCCTCATGGTTTATATATGCCTTTGCCTGTACCTAGTGTTCCTTGGGAGGATATATCTATGGACTTTGTTTTAGGTTTACCTCGAACAAAGAAGGGGAGGGATAGCATATTTGTTGTCGTGGTTAGATTTTCGAAAATGGCACACTTTATACCATGTCATAAAAGCGATGATGCTGTTAATGTTGCTGGTTTGTTCTTTCGTGAAATTATTCGCTTGCATGGTGTGCCAAATACTATTGTTTCAGATCGTGATACTAAATTTCTTAGCCACTTTTGGAGATGTTTATGGGCTAAGTTGGGGACTAAATTGCTTTTTAGTACTACTTGTCACCCCCAAACTGATGGACAAACTGAAGTAGTCAATAGAACGTTGTCTACTATGCTTAGGGCTGTTTTGAAGAATAATAAGAAAATGTGGGAGGAATGCTTGCCTCATATTGAATTTGCTTATAATCGTTCATTGCATTCTACTACTAAGATGTGCCCTTTTGAAGTTGTGTATGGTTTCCTACCTCGTGCACCTATTGATTTGTTGCCTCTTCCATCTTCGGAGAAGGTTAATTTTGATGCTAAACAACGTGCTGAATTGATTTTAAAAATGCATGAGTTAACTAAGGAAAACATTGAGCGTATGAATGCTAAATATAAACTTGCTGGAGATAAGGGTAGAAAACATGTTGTGTTTGCACCTGGAGATCTTGTTTGGTTACATTTGCGTAAGGATAGAATTCCTGATTTGCGCAAATCAAAGTTAATGCCACGTGTTGATGGTCCCTTTAAGGTGTTAGAGAAAATAAATGATAATGCATATAAACTTGAGCTGCCTGCAGATTTTGGGGTTAGTCCCACTTTTAACATTGCAGATTTGAAGCCTTATTTGGGTGAGGAAGATGAACTTCCGTCGAGGACGACTTCATTTCAAGAAGGGGAGGATGATGAGGACATCAATACAATTGTTACACCCACAGCCCCTGCTGCTATACATACTGGACCAATTACTAGAGCTCGTGCACGCCAACTAAATTACCAGGTACTTTCGTTTCTTGGTAATGATTCTAATGTTCATGAGAATATGATGCTGCCTAAATTGGATACATTTGTTTTGCTTACAAATGAAGGGCCTAGCTTGGAGAAGGATGAACGTTGGAGCAAGAAGAAGCATGGAGATGATGGCATGCGCAAGGGAAACAAGAACGGAGTTACAAGTGATGATTTCAGGACTTTGAAGCCACCATAATGGGTGCATGAAGCCTTGGACGAAATATACAAGATGCCACTTCATAAATTTCGTCCCGAGGCTATTTTAGGTGCTGCGTCACCTTATTATTGGGCCAGGCCCATGTAATTTCGAAATACATAAGTATAGGCTATTTTTAGAGTCCGTATGTGTGGGGAAACAAGAGATAGGGTTGATTTCGGACCCCTCCACCAAGGGCCACGAAATTCCCCCCCTCTTCCTCCATATATACAGCCCTTAGGGCATCGTTTAGAGTTTGGGATTTGTTTAGTTAAAAGTTAGCCATTGCAACTTCGTGTACTTTGTTTGTGTCCAACGACCAGACCAAGACCGCTTACGGATCCCCACCTTTATCAATACTTCATCTATATTCGCAATATTCAGATTGCTTTATCATATTCTTGCTTGTTCTTCGATTGCTTGCAGGAATAGACCTTCGTGGTCAGGTTGATTGTGCTTCGGCGTGGTCAATAACCTCTCGGAGTTGGTTTAGCGATTGCTAAGGCGCAACGTCGTGCACGTTTGTAGTCGGATCGTCAAAGTCATCTTCACCAAATTGATAGTTATCATCTCATCGAAAGATCGGGACACCCCGCCTCTATCAATCGCCGGCCTCAAGGCTGCATCCACTTTGGGCATGAAGCGCCTCACCATCAAGGGCGACTTCTAGCTCCTCGTCAACTTCTCCAACAAAGTGTACGAGACGAAGGATGAACACATGGAGGCATACCTGGCGGAGGTACGCAAGATGGAGAAACATTTTTTGGGCCTGGAGTTGCAGCACGTGCCCTGAGGCACAAACATGGAAGCCGACAACATTGCCAAGAGAGCATCCAAGCGCCCGCCTCAGGAGCCCGGCGTCTTCGAGGAGCAGCTCACCAAACCTTCTGCGGCCCCTCTGGTCACAGGGACAGCACTACCTCAGGAGGAGCTCCCGCCAGCACCAACCTCGGGAGCCCCCGCTAGTGGCCCAGCTTCAAGAGCACGACTGCTCCTGGCGCTTGAGCCTCAAGAGGGGTGCTGGACCGAAGAATTCAAGGTGTACCTGCTTCCGGGAACCCTGCCGGAGAAGGAAGAAGACGCTGAGCGCGTGGCTTGGCAGGCCACAACCTACTTCATTTGGGACGGTGAGCTCTATCGAAAACGACCAAACGATGTTTCCTTGCGATGCATCTCCAGGGAACAGGGGTGCGAGCTGTTAGCCAACATACACGGCGGAGACTGTAGGCATTACTCATCATCACGCACCCTCGTGGGCAAGGCATTCCGCAACTGATTCTACTGGCCCATGGTGCTCAGCGACGCGACCGAGCTGGTGAGATCATGTGAAGCCTGCCAGTTCCGTCCCAAGCAAATCCACTAGCCCGCCTAGGTCTTCCAGACCATACCGCTCTCATGGCCGTTTGCAGTCCGGGGGCTAGACATCTTGGGTCCGTTCCCTCGAGCGCCCGGGGGCTACTACTACCTCTACGTCGCCATCGACAACTTTACCAAATGGGCGGAGCTGGATGCAATCCGCACCATCCCGGCCAGCTCGATGGTCAAGTTCATCAAGAGCATCGTAAGCCGGTTCGGAGTCCCTAATTACATCATCACCGACAATGGCTCGCAGTTCACTAGCAATCTCTTCAAAACATATTGTGCTAACCTTGGAACGCAGATATGCTACGCCTCGGTTGCACACCCGAGGAGCAATGGCCAAGCCGAGCGCGCCAATGCGGAGGTCCTGAGAGGCCTCAAGACAAGAACCTTCAAGAACAAGTTTGAGGCCTGTGGTAGGGGCTGCCTCGATGAGCTCCAGTCCATGTTGTGGTCCATCTGGACCACCACGACCAAGCTTACCGGTGAAACTCCATTCTTCCTCGTCTGCAGAGCTGAAGCGGTTCTCCCACATGAGGTCAGGCCTCGCTCCAAGTGGGTCTTGGTGTTTGACGAGGCACGCCAGGACGCCACACAGGGGACGAACCTCGTGCTGGGGGAGGAACGCCGCCGTCAAGCCTTGCTCCGAGCGGCAAGGTACCAGCAGGCGCTGCGGCGGTATCACTACCGCAGCGGCCGCTCCAGGACGCTCGAGGTGGGTCATCTCGTCCTACGGTGCGTGCTCTCCAGGGATGGGCTGCATAACCTTTCACCTATGTGGGACGGCCTATTTAGGGTCACCCGCATCTCCAGGCCTGGTGCCGCGCGCCTGGAGGCGTAGGACGGGATCCCCATCCAGAACGCCTGGAACATCCAGCACCTCCAGAAGTTCTACCCATGAAGCAAGGCCCAGTGCCTGTGAAGGTCTCCGCTCGTGACACTCTCACGTAATAATGAGTGGGGCTGTACACGCCCCGAAGTCTCCGGAGAGCCGCCCTTGGGCCTCGGGGGCTCCCTCCCACGTCCTAGTGGCATCACTTAGCTCTGGCTAGTGAGAGGACTAGACTAGCTGCCGGACGCGGCAATTCATTTGCTTGCTTTCTGTAGTTGCTTTGCGATCTTTTTTAATGGATTTTGGAGTTCGTGCATTTTGGATGGCCAAGTTGGATTTCTCTCTCGTCTTTTCTCTTGATCATCGGTCTCGGCCCAGGAGAGGCGGTAGTTGCCCACCGCCTTTCCTCGCGCGTCTCGCGTGCGGTGGCTGGGCAGGTATGTGCGTGCGCGTCGGGCCCGCCCCGCACCATGAACATACTTCACCACAGCCCTGTCCCCCAGGGCCTTGGCTTTTTCTATCCTCGCGAGACGCTCTCGACCAACCTTGTGGTGGGCGCATCCCCTTAAGTCCGTACCCCCCGGGTACCGCGACGCAATGCACCAAGCCATGACTAGCTCGCGCCTGAGGACTCACATATGGGAGAAAAGGACACCGGACAAAATTTTCTAATGATTCTGCAGCTTCACGATGCCTCCTAAGGCGAGCAACCCCTCAGTCAACGGTAAGGGGACTTCACGAGATGATGGAGGATGCGCCATCATGAGGTGCAAGAATACCGCGACTAGATCAAGCTAAGGTTATCCTACACTAGCCATTTGAAGCATGAACACCGCAACGTAACATTGAAACAACAAACATAGCATAGCAGCATAAATGCCATGGTTATTACACGCCCCTGCAGGGCCCTCTGCTTTCTTTTTCAAATGCAGGAAGAAATGAAAGATTAAACAAAAGCGGCTCGAGCGACTGCAGCAGCTCACGAGGCCTAGTTCCAAGGGCCTCCCGGACTCAGCTCAGTCTGAGCCTTCCTCACGCTTCACCGAAGCATGGCGACGAGACGACCCGCCACCATCTTCAAATCGAGCCCGGTGGCGTGGCGGTCGGTCGTAGCCACCACTGCTGGTGCTCTCGCTTGAGAAGGAGCCCCCGCCCTTGACGAACTGCGGCCATCACCAAGGGCGAGCTCGCCCTCAGCATCGTCACGGCAATCGTCAAGGCCAAGCTCGTCGTCGTCACTGCTATCTCCGGGGTAGCTCCCTGTGCGGCGACTGTCTTCCCCAAACACCTGCATGAAGAGGGTCGCAATGCCGTCATACTTGAAGTGGAGGGTGCACCTCCCGCTCAGGCCGCGCACGCGGGCGAACGTCTGCCAGCCATGGGTCGGGGCCACGATGCTTGTGGCGGAGACCCCGACCGCAACCCATGAGGCCTTACTGCAGCAGCCATCGGCCTGCAGCCAGAGGTCATTAAGACCCATGGCCGATAGCTCGCCGGCGAAGGAGCATGGAAGCTGGAGCCAGGTGTCGGTCGGCTTCTCCGACCACACGACGAACTCAGGGAGCACGTTGGCCGAGTGGAAGCGTGGCCTGGGAGGTCACGTGACAATGGCACGCCTCCCCTCATCGCAAGGGCTGCCTCGCCCCCGGCGGCGCCCACCACAAGAAGAAGCGCCACCACGGCCAGCCAAGGCGCGCCCGCGCCCTTGAGGAGCCACCTCAGGGGTCGCGGCATGCTTGCACGGGTGGCCTCGTCCTCTCTTGGGAGGTGGCGAGTCAGGTCCCTCCTTGGGGGCCTTGCCCTTCCCGGTAGCGCAGAATTTCCTCGTTGGCGCCATGGGAGCTGTAGCAAGATGGAGAGACGAGAAAGAAGAAGAGGAAGTGGACTGCAAGAATACAGAGATGAGCAAGGGATCTCCGCCCCTCCCCTCATTTATAGCCAGGAGGAGAACAACCGCCGGCCTCCACGATCGCACGTAAATGGTTTTCCTTTGCATGCAGCAGAGTCTCGTCAAGTTGAATGTTTGTCGAGGCAGCGTGGGGAAGTGGAGGCGGGCACGCCCCATCAATCGCCACGTGTCGACCAAGGCCGCAAGCGGTTGGGGCCCGCGGTGCTCCGCACTTGCCCTTTGGCTTCGCCTCAAAGCCAAGTTCGATCGCTCATTGGGCCCGGGGCTACTATCGGCGTCTGGGAACGGGGGTACCCAGACTTACCTGCTTGCGGCCCACAGTGTGGCTTCATCGACGGCCCGGTACGGCCCAGTTTCAGCAACAACGATCCAAGACGCTCGCGAGGGGCCAAGCCTCGCGAGGCGGACGACATCAAGACCTCCCCGGGGGGCGGCCTCACTAGGCTGGCTCCTGAGGAGCAGAGATATCAAGGCAAGGTGCACCTGACGAGGTTCACATGACGTGAGCCATGAAGACCAAGGCAAGGCGGGCGCCAGCGGGCGTAGTGTACCAGTTTCCTCTTTGGTGCCAAGGAGGCAAGCGTGGGCGCGGAGTCCTGAGGCATCAGGCAAAGGTTTCCATATTGGTGTAATGAGACCAAGACCGCCAGGACAACAGGATGGAGGTCATCGCGGAGCCCACTACAATGTCACCACCAAAGCCTTTGCAGGCAAAGACTACTTTTGTCAGGATAACTTGTACTAGTTGTCTCCCTTTGAATTCGGCCGTTGCGGGATCCATTCCCGCCTACATTTGGGAAGAGGACCAAGGCCACTATAAATAGGACTTAGCCACCACCATAGACGGGGGATCACTCAAACCATCCTCTCACCCACCAGCTCATCGCGCTCAAGAACACCTCACCTCCTGAGGCTGTTCAACCACTGTAGTAGTTCATCCTCAGCCCCTCGAGGCAATCCACCACAAAGCTGGAGTAGGGTATTACACCGCATGGTATCCTGAACCAGGATAAACCGATGTGTCCCTTGTCCCTCGGGTTCGTCGAGCTAGGCTATGGAATCGTTGGCCGGCAGGTCGGGAAGAGGGAGTTCTTCGTATGCACCCTAGTGTTCGAACCTCTCAAGGGTCTGCGGAGCCCCGAATCCGATAGAACTGGCAGGCTTCACACTTGGCGACTTGCTCGACTGCATCTTGGAGGGTTGTGGGCCAATAGAATCCTTGCCAGAATGCTTTCCCAACTTATTCCCTTGATCCAATGTGGGAGCCGCACATGCCTTTGTGTATTTCAGCCAGCAGTTCCTTTCCTTCTTCCCGGCATATGCATTTCAATTTCACGCCCTTGGGCCTCCTTCTCTATAGAGTGTCATCGATCAACTGATACATATTGGCCCTCCGGGCTACTCTTTCAGCTTCCTCTTGCTCATCGGAAAGTTCTCCAGTTGGGAGGAAATGGACTATGCGCCTTGCCCATGTTGGAGCATGGGGCTCGGCAACAAGGACTAGCGGCGCCTCCTCATTTGCGGGAGAGCGTTCCTCGACCGTTGGTACCAGTGGCCTGGCAGGAGGGCATGGCCTAGCAATCGATGGGGAGTCGTTTCCGGTAGTGTCCTTACCAGGAGCCTCTGGAGGCTCTATAGGGAGAGGCTTCCGGAGTCTTGTGCCTCTTATTGCGCGTCTTGTTCTTCTTCTTCTTGCTGGTGGATTCATCATCATCTTCTGAGTCGATGTCGACACAATCTTCCTCTCCAGGGAGTTTCCTTCCCTCCTCCACTCGAGCGCATTTGTCCACCAAGGTGTAAAGCTCCTTCATAGTCTTGGGAAACCACATGTTCATCTTGGAACGTGTCCCGCGATTGCACACATTGCATTGGAAAGCAGCTATCACAGCCGCCAGGTGGATATGTGGTATATTTTTGTGGACTCTGTTGAACCTCTACAAATACTTGTGTAAAGTCTATCCTTCTTTCTGTTGGAGAAGCTGCAAGTCGCTGGGCCACCCTGGTTCTTGATGGCCGCCCATGAAGGCACCAATGAACTCATTGCAGAGATCTGCCCATGATGAAATGAAGTTCTCCGGTAGGTGCATCAGTCAAGACCTCACATTTGACTTCAGTGACGAAGGAAAGTAGTTGCCGAACACCTTCTCATCTTGTGCGCCGGCAGCTTCAACAGCGATGGTGTAGATGCTCAAGAACTCTGCCGGTTCAGCCTCCCATCATACTTCTCGGGTATCTCCAGCTTGAACGTGCGAGTGGATGTCAATGGACTTGCCGTAGCTCACGAGTAAAGGCAGGGCACCCAACCTCGAAAGGTACGCACCCGCCATCCTCGAGCGCACGCTCGTCGATGTTGGGGCCATCACACCAATTGGCCTGATGGTGGTTGTCGCGGCTCACAATTAGCCTGGACATGCTCGAGGGTCGGAAGAGGCCATCGAGACATTGTTGGGTTCTCGATTTCGTGGCTCCCACGCTGATTGTCGTGGTGGGGACAGCACAGTGGGGGTGGCCCCTTCTGTACAGCCAGCAGCGCGAGCTATTCTCGTTGCATGGAGAGGCCGTGGCAGGCCGGTTTGCCGTGAGCCCCCAGCCTCGACAAAGCCAATCAGACTTTGAATGGTGGCTCTCCACTCATCCATTTGATCGGCTGCCGGCGGGAACCTCAATAGCAGCTGGGCCTGCGCCATGGCCTCCGTAGTGGTGCTTGGCATTGGTGATGACGATGTATACCACACCGTCACCCGGCTTCTAATCGTGCCGGTGGCGACTGCGTCCCGCCCTCGGGGTTGCGAACCAGCTGCTTGGATCGTGTGGTGATGTGGTGGAAGCGCTTGAGGGTCAGCGGCTTCATAGGGTGCAGTGATTGGGTCGGCCCTCTCCGGGGGAGGGGCGCGCCCCACGGGCGTGCCCGTGGCGGGGACGGCCAAAGGGTGGCGATTCGCCCGGAGCGGGCGTCACCACTGCGGTTATGCCCTTCGGCGAGGAGAAGAGGTACACACAGAATAACGCCTCCGTTCGTACCTCGTGGAGCATGAGCGCTGGGATGTTGCGGATGTTGCTCTTCTCCAGTGCCTCTCACTCCTTCTTCGTCCGCGAGGGAGGTGGTGACAACGCTGCCTACGCTGACGGTGCCCCCCCGCAGCGCCCACATCCTCGTGCACCTCCGCGTTCCCCATGGCATTGGCAGCCATGGGCCGCAGAGCCTTCGAGGTGGATGGGTAAGCCGCGGCACCGGGCTTCTTCTTGGGCGCCATAATCAATGGAGCCACCGATGATGAAAATGGCAATGAAGATGAAGCACTGCTCACGCTTTCAAGTTCGCACAATTGATGCCCCTACCTGGCGCACCAAAGATGTCACGGGAAACCACGACCACCTATGGGACCAAAGGTCCCTTTATAGTTTGGCGGGGGGGGGGGGTGGCATGTTGCACAAAGAGAAGTGGAGCATGGAATAGCATGGCAGAGATCACGCAGGCAATCTTTACCCAAGTTCGGGTTGCCGTGAGGCATAAAACCCTACTCCTGCTTTGGTGGATTGATGGTGGAAAAATGCTGGTGGGCACAACAACGCTTGCCCAGCAGGGTACGTGAGGGCGTGGATTAGCCACTCGACTGTCCAACCCTTTCTGTGGTTGCCTTGGGCCTCCTTTTGTAGATAAAGGGGTCACCACAATGGCAAATCGGTCATTATGCACTGATTAGATAGCAAACAATGCTATCATACCTAACTCTGCAGGCTGACAGAGCGCATTGAATGCGCCGCTCAATGTCACATCACAACTTGCGCGGCAGGCTCTGCCGGGCAATTTCATGCTTACATGACACGTCTCACGACGGGTGTCACTTGGAGGCATTTTTCATAGGAAGTGGCTGCCATGTGGCAAATAGCAGCCACATAGTCATCTTGGAGCTTGACACCGCATTGATTGACGACTTGCGTCATGATGAGGTGGTGCTGTGGCGTGGTTGTGCCTCCGTAAGCCCCGGCAGGCTTGCCGGGGCAGCCTGAAGGCTTGCTTCTAGGGCAGACCCAACCTTGCCAGGCTCGCCCGCCCGACAAGGGAGGCTCTTTCCTTAGTGACAACTTGCTCTTCTGGTACTTCCTGATCTATACTTGGCTCCTTCAAAGTACTGGTCCCTTGTGCCCGAATCTGCACTTGGTGTTGTGATCTTGTTCTTGTGCATGTGCATAGTCTGGCAATGGACCCAGGGTTTGTTGCACCGATATCTTCCTTGAGATCAGTCATCATGGTCTTGAAGTTCTGGACATCTGTGGCATTTAGCTTGGCCATGTGCTTCTTGAAGGCAGCCTTTTCATGGTCAATCTTGTTCTTCTGTTGAATGACCTTGAGCCACAACAAGCTCTTTAGCAATGCAGCTCTGGAATGTGACACTGATGTCAATAGGCAGTTGCAGATCATCAATGCTGAGAGTTGTATCTTCAAACCACTCGTCAATGAAGTTGTTGAGTATGTCAGCATCAAAGAGAGGCAAATCTTTGAAGATTACAGCCTCCTACTTGCTCTTGATTAGCATATCTAGAGCATCAACACCAAGATCTTCATCACTGGACAGATCTATCACATCCTCTTCATTGCGCAGGATGCTAGCTGGAGTGAGGTCTTGCCCCGAAGTCTTCTTGGACTTCTTGGAGATGCGAGACAAGTCCTCAGACTGCACACCAGATTCAGGTGGTGCACATTGCAATGGCTTCACACTTGAAGCTTTTGGGGTAGCATAAGATTCTGAAGCCTTAGTCTTTTTCTTTGGCTTCGGGGGCTCTGGAACTTCATCATGTTCCTCTTCACTAGCAGCTTCTTCAACAATGGCCCTTTGTGCAGCGATGTGGGTGAGGAGCCCATCGAAGCTATTGATAGGACCAATGAAATTCTGTTCAGCTTCTCGACTGCCATCGGGCCTTGGAGTAGTCGGACCAGGGTTGAAGTCAAACCCCAGGTCCTTCTTGTTTTGAGTTGCAAATGCTCTTGCGAACTAGAAATTGGTTTCAAACAATTCATCTTTGCAACACTATCGAAGACTTGATGGGTTGGCATTTTCAAGCTGAGGTCCTCTAACCATGCAAGGATAGAAGCCTTTTGTAATGGCTTTGGCCTTAGTCTTGGGAATTAGCTTCCTGTACACAATACCGACCCATGGTGGCCTCACAGCATTCTTTTTTGCATACTCAGGAGTAACAAAGTGATACTGGAACCATTCCTCTGCCAAATATCTTCGAATCCATCGGACACGAGTTTTGCGTTCACCATAGGTTTCTTCAGGGTCAGACTTGTATTGCTCATAGAGATCTAGGGGCAAATCCAAAGCAGTGTTGTCCCGGTGCTACATGCCACCCTTCTCTGTAGATTTTCCGCCAGCCATTGGCTTCAGACTGAAGGGCTTCACAACTGTGGTGGGCTTCAATCTACTTGTCAAAAAAGAGCTGGCTTCAGGTGATTCAATATTGTGCTGCAAAAACTCTAAAAATGAATGCCGACTATGAGAACCAAGGGACTCTACCACGGACATGTATCTGTGACAGCATTAGAGATGCGAGGGAAGGGGAAGAGGTCATACGGATTCTCGGAAGATTTTGAAGATAAATCAGTTTGAAGACATTGACCTCATAGCGCGAAGACATTTACTTATAGATGTGAGTTGGTTCCCGATTTGTACGAATCCATGAATAAGTACAAGTGAGGAATCAAACTAGATGTGAAGCATACATAAGTGAAAGTACTTTTCAAATTATGAGATTCAGAGAAGATGATATCTAGATTTCGAAGTGTAAGAACAACTTTTCTAATATGGGAAGATTTCATCGGATCTAATAAACATTAAAAAGTGAGTTCTTATTTACCACAAGAAGAACTGCTAGACGAAAAAGTTGGACGACACACTACTGGGGAAAAGCCTAGCAGCAGCGCGGGTTCTAGGTATATCAGTAGCACGGGGACCGGCGCTACTAATAACGCGCTACAGCTAACCCATAGCAGCAGCGCATGCACGCCCATGCTACTGCTATACAAGTGTAGCAGCAGCGTGCTGCGTGGAAGCTCGCTAGTGCTAATAGCTCTAGCGCGCTTTGGCTGGATGCGCTACTGCTACTGTCACGCTGCTGCTAACTTTTCTTCACTCGCTACTGCTAATTTTAGTAGTTTTTGATTTGTTTCTGCATATTTGTTTTGTATTTGAACAGGCTTTATACAAGAATCTTTAGCAGATATCAACGTCATCATGATACACATACAAATGGCTGCGAGACTAGAAATGTAATCATAGCATATACATACAAATAGTCTCATCATAATCATCATCCAACACAAAGTGGTATCTCGTCATCATCTCGAAAATAGCGATACATGCAAGTCTCAAATATTTGCAACTACAACGTCATCCATCTAAACAATGGTATATGCGAGAAGAGCTATCACTATGAGTGAGAGCGGAACTATGCAGTACATGAGGCGGCGGTTACGAGTGCTGTCTCGTGCTAGCGTGAACCTCAAGTAACTAGCTTCGGCTTCTTGCCTGGTTTTGAAGCCTTTATGGCTGGCACTCGAGACCCCATTCACTTGCGCCTGACACTCAGGCCACTCGTTGTACACCCCCGAAACCTTCCCTTTGTACACGAGATAGCACTGCCATCTCGCCATCAAGAAACTAGGTACCTGTTAGATGCAACTTCATCAAGAGGATGTACAATCATATGCAACAAAATATACTAGAGCAACACGAAAAAGAAAGGCTTAGCAACTAGATGCAACATACAGTACGCAAACTAATTAACTAGAGGTAAGCAGGTCATCATACCCAAACTAACAAAGTAGCGTTACGCAAGTTCGGCAGGGACCGTGGACATCACAAAGTTTCATCAGTACAGAAAGTATACAAGTTCAACCGACACATATCATCATCATCGGTATCGTAAAATCACTAGAAGTTCCATCCTTCCATATCATCGACGATGGACCCTAGCTTATTGAACGGCGTGAGGTCCTGACGTTGCATGCCTATGCGAGTTCGGATGTCAGCTCGCAATATAGGGCCGTGGTGGAACATCCCCTTCTCATCGACGACTTCTTTCATGATGATCGTTGCAATGTCCCTTTGGATGCGAAAGAAGTCGTCTCTAATTTATAATCCGCTTCTCCAAGAGAATCAACCCACTTGAGGATATGGTCATCGTTTCTGGTTGTCATACGAAGCTTTTGGTGATCTGTGTTCAACTCAATCATGAGATGGAGGATGTAGAATCCATCTTTTATTGCTTGGTTTTGGGACATGGATGCAGCAGAAGTTAGTTTTATGCGCGAAGCCCATCTTCTTGTTCCTTTATTTCCTGATCTGCATCTGGCCACCTCTAATGTTGAAGCCTTGGAGAGCATCATCTAGAATATTCATTATGTGGGTGTAGTCCTTCTTCTCGTAGTCTCTGGAAGGGTCGAAATACACGAGGTGGGAGACTCGCGGGTAAAGAACGATAAGGACGGCGCGCCCGTTGCTGCGAGGAAAAGACACCTCAAATTATTCTCCATATGAGCGAGAAGGAATGATTGAAATGTACAAAAGGCTTGTCCGGAACTGACTTACTTTGGATTATAAGGGAGGAGGACAATTTCCAGGTCCTTATTCTGTACCATGAAGTTTTGGAGGTAGTCCCTAGCAGTTTCACGCTCAAAGTCGCCGATATTCAAGAAAGACTCGTGCATGTAGTACGAATCCCCACACAGATTTGCGAGACTTCTTCTCTCTTCATGACGGAGCTCATATGTAGCGCAAAAAGGTGGACGATTGTAAAATCGAGCCGCCTTGTCAGAAACATGTCAAAGATATGGTCAAATATTAGGAAGAACTCCTCCATGGGCCGTGTGTCAACGTAGCACTTCCCCTCAGGCACACGAGCCGCGTATGTCAGATATCCTGGATCCTTCCAGGCTAGTAGGCTTTTCTCAGTCGACAGCACATGGTTGTGCAGTCTCCTGAGATCCCCTGATAGTGCCTCGAGCGGTTTCGGCGGTAGCATCAGCTCGCCCGTGAGATGGAACATAGCCACACCTTTCATAGGTACATGCTGTTTAGAATCCATCGTTTGGATGCTATGTGCTCTGGCTTGTTTGGAGGTAGCTATCTTCCCCGATCTCTTCCTCTCCTTTTTCTTGGGCACACCTTCCAGAACCTTCCTTAACCCCTTCCCCAGTGTTCCCAGGCTAAGCACTGTACGACCCCCAGTTAGTAGAGCCTGTGTTGAGGCGGCATGTTCAGGCGTCTCCTGTTAGGATTTCACGAAGAGAGACTTTTTGCAATCCCTGCTACGACCTTCCTGCCTGGGCAGATCATCCATATCCTCATTACCATGCTCATAGCCCGATTCTCATATGGTTGACTCATCATATCTAAGTCACACTCATATGCATTTGTATTGAGGAAACCCATTGGGTCGACCTCCGTCTCATCATCCATTCTCTGTTCTACAGGACCGATTACATCAGCCAGTACTATTGCACCTCCTTCATCATGTCGTCTGCCGCTCTCACCCGGCAGTACAGGAGCTGGTAATTGCGTAGGCGGGGTGGTGGTCTCCACACATGCTTGTTGATGTGTGGTTATTGGTGTGCTCTTGGCCGGCTCTAGACGAATAAGATTCTTCGGCCATAGCAGCACCCAACCCTTGTAGCTTCCAATCTGCGGAGGGGTCTCGTCATCCTCTCCCACATGCTGTACTGGAGGAGGCAAATCCTCGTGCCCCGATTTCAAACTGGACAAGTTAACCCTGAAGTGCCCAGCGGGGATCGACTGGTTGTGGAACGTGGGTTGCAAGGGGTTCATTGTCATCCCCTTTCCCACGTCCACCTTCTGGCCTTTGATCAAGTAGAGTATGGTGCACGGGGTTTCTTCGGCCTGCAAACCATACTTAGAGCCCTCCTCCGGGGGATTAGCAATAATATGCTCTTTGAACCAATGCAGGAAAGTGGAGTTGTGCTCTCTAGTAACTTCGGCGTCCATCCTGCATACCCCCCAGTCACGATACTTCTTTACGATAACTTCTTTGTGCAGTGCCATGAAAGGATCTACCTCGTCTAGGTGTTGTAGCACTACCAAATTTGCTCTGTCCAAGACGCTGCATCGATCTGAGTATGCTACGTGTAGTTCCCGACGACAGTTGGAGAGACCTTCTCCTTCGAGCCTCCCATTGTGCTTGTTAACGGGCAAACGAACACTAACACCAGGCGGCTGGTCTATGCCATATCGAAAATTCTCGCAGAAAGAGATGCACTCTTGTGTCAGATAGCCATGGACGATGCTTCTGTCCGGACGGGACATGTTACGAACGAATCCTTTGATGATCCCATTCATCCTCTCAAACGACATCATGTTGTGCAGAAATGATGGCCCCAGGTCTATTATGTCGTCCACAATATGGACACTCATATGCACCATGACGTCAAAGAACGCGGGCGGGAAGTACATCTCAAGCTTATTCAGTATCACAACAATCTCTTCCTGTAGCCTTTGGAGTTGCTTCACACTGATTGACTTTCGAGAGATGACGTCGAAAAAGTTGTAGAGACCAATAAGCGTGTCACGGACGTGCTTGTCCATTACCCCTCTAAGGGCAACAGGTAGTATCTGCATCATCATCACATGGCAGTCATGGGACTTCATCCCTCTGAACCTTTTCTTGTTCGTATCTAGATATTTCCTTATCTTGCCACAGTAACCAGAACTAACTTTCACTCAAGTAAGGCACTTAAAGAATTGATCGATCTTAGCCTGACTTAAGGTGAAGCGAGAAGGGGGGAAATAATCCTCTTTCTTTATTTTCTTGCCCTTCTTCTGCCGCACCTCTGTCTCCGTCTTTGTCTCGTCTGACTTTTTACGGGGCGGCATGTGCAGATCTTCCCTAATATTCAAATCTTGCAAGTCTTTTCTTGCCTTTGGCCCATCCTTGGTATTATCCGGCATATTCATTAGTGTCGCGAGCAAGCTCTCAAGGACATTCTTACAGATATGCATTTGATCAAGGCAATGATGTGTATCGAGTTTGTGCTAGTACTCCAAGACCCAGAACACAGACCTCGTCTTCCATACCTTCAGCAGTGGCTCCGGTGCCTTTTTCATCGTCTATCCCGGCATGGGGCACTCCTTCCAGTTTTTCAACAACTTGTCGATTTCGGCGCCGCTCCACTTACGTGGAGGTCCTTGATGCTCAGCGTGACCATTGAATAGATCTCCATGATTTCTCCACGGGTCATCCTGTTCGAGCCATCTTCGATGCCCCATGTACACGATTTTCCCAGACCCGCCATCTTTCCTTGACATTAGCTGCTGAGATGTTGTATCATCCATGCACTGCGTGCATCCGCAATATCCATGGCACACCTGGCCTGCGACATATCCGTAACCAAGGTAGTCGTGTACCGTCATGATCAGCGTGGCTATCATGTATAAATGTTCGCCTTTGCTGGCGTCCCATGTCTTGGTCGGTGTTTTCCATAACATGTCTAAATCCTCTTGAAGTAGCCCCAGATACAAATTAATATTATTTTCTGGTTATTTCGGCCCTTGAATAAGCATGCTCATGTGAATGTACTTCGACTTCATGCACAACCAGGGTGAGGTTGTACATCCATACAAACACGGCCCATGTGCTATGGTTGGTGTTCTGGTTGCCAAACGTATTCATGCCATCGGTACATGCGCCGAGCACGATGTTCCTTGCATCACATTCGAAATACCGATAGAAGCTGTTCAATGCTCTCCACAGGCTTCCATCCTTGACGTGTCTCTGCTTCGGATCATCTCCATCGTCGGGCTTCTTCCTCTCCACGTGCCAGCGCATTAGCTTTGCTTCCTTAGGATCTACGAAATACCACTGGAGACGGGGAGTGATCGGTAAGTACCATCCAACTTTCTGGGGACATTTCTTCCTGGCCTTCTTGTATCGAGATGCATTGCACACTGGATAGCTTGTTTTTTCCGCGTGCTCCTTCCGATAAATTATGCAATCGTTGATGCATGCATGGTATCTAACATGTGGCAGATCAAGAGGAAACACAATCTTCTTGGCCCCATCAACACTAGTAGGACATAGATTCCCCGTGGGAAGAACATCCTTTAGGTACTTGAGATGCTCATCGAGGCTAGTGTCGGTCCATTTGTTTTTAGCCTTCGTCTTCAGGAGTTGGAGTGCGAAACTCAAGCGGGTCACCTCAGGATTGCAACCATCATACAATGGGGTGTTTGAGTCTACCACCAGTTGCTCCAGCTTAGCCTCCTATCTAGAAGCAGCTCTCTGAGTACTCGTCTCCTTGCGAAGCAGTGCTTGAACATGAGGGTCCCGCATGATTGAACTTAGTACCGACGAACTCTACTGTGTGGAGTCCATGTTCTCTCCGCCGCCATGTCCGGCCCCTTCTCCTCCGCCATGTTCGGCCCCTTCTCCGTCGCCATGTCCGGCCTCTTCCCCGCCGCCATTATCGATCATCTCTTCGTCTTGCCCCATGTCATCATTGCCTTCCCCGTCGGCGTCCTCAACATCGTCATCCTCATCTTCAATTATCCACCAAGTATAGCCATCCATGAATCCAGTCATGAGCAGGTGCGCTTCGACATGACCATCGTCATAGGGGTCAAGCCAAACTATGCCTTTGCATTTTCAACACGGACATAAAACCTCTGTCTGGTTATTTTCTTTCATGTCCTGCACCGCTGGCCGCAACCACCTGTCCACCGTCATTCCACTGACCATCATGAACGTCTTCACGGTAATAATAAGAAAATTGATTATAAAAAAGTGTGCATGCATCAAAGTCATACAAAAATCCGGCATGCCCTTCCCTAAAAATAGGACATATAGATCTAGAGTTTGCCCGGAATTCGCCGAAACGGAAATAAATCAACATTTTGGCAAAACATAGGCAACTCAAAAGCACAATTCGCCGTCAACTCATGCCACACACACAATTTCCATCATATTGCCCAATTATCATATCACACACACATACACATATTTCCATTTTGTAAAAGCATGAAATTTTAATCACCTCTATCTCGAGATCGAGCACACGGTGGAGATGATGATGTAGGGAGATCAAAAGTGCACAAAGCTCTTCTTGACAAAGATAGATCTAGTTAGGGGACAAATAGGTCACTTAACTAAATGCTACATCTACCTAGCTAGCTAATTTGGGAGGAGACAACTTCAACTAGTGGAGGGGGAAGGAAAAAGAGAAAGGAGATGCATTAATGGAGGTGGTCTAGTTAGTTACGAGTAATGAAGAGAGAGAAAGGTAGATAGAAGAGGGAGAGTAATGGGGGGAGAAGTATTGAGGAAGAAGAAGAGTGAGAGAGGGAGGATGGCAGGTAGGGGAAAGGGAGGAGAGGAGATGGGGAGGGGAGGATGGGTGGGTGGAAAAAGGTGGTGGGGTCCTGCGACTTAGCGGTAGCGCAAGAGCGAAAACGTGCTACTGATAAGAGCGTAGCAGCAGCACATGTTTATCGCATGCGCTACTGCTAAACGGGGCCAACCGTGTGGACAATTTCAAAATTAGCACCAGCGACATGAGCAAAAAGCACGCTACTACTATTTCTTTAGCAGGAGCACGCACCGCGACCCCGCACTGCTGCTAAACTTAGGGTGTTGGTTACTGTCGGTCGATTTTTGTAGTAAAGCGGTTTAGACCTCACGCCCTACTGCTAAATTTGCATCAGTAACGGGTTTTTCTTGACCACGCTACTGCTAATTAGTAATAGCACTTCTTTTTGTGTTGCGCTGCTGCTAATATTCTGTGTATAAGGTTTTCCCTAGTAGTGATAAGCAGTCCAATCTCTCATGCCCTAACTTGGCGGTGGAAGACACCTACAACGGCGGCGGGGGGAAGATGTCCGCGGTCGGCGTGATGACGATGTCGGAGAGGTCGCGGTAGAGAAGCACTTCTTCTCCAGCGACGGCGGATGCTAGAGGCGGCGCCAGGGTTTGAGCAAGACAGTGAGGGGAGAAGGGATAATGACCGCATGGGGTGAAGTATTTATAAGGAGGAGGGACGGTGAAGTGTAATTACTCAGGTGCCCCTGGCGGTTCACATCTAAAGGACACATGGCAAACATGCAACTTATTGAAGGTTGAGCCACGACCCTACGCGCACCTGGTTTGTTGGGTGGTTGTTCTGCCTTCTTCGATATTCAGGCAAAAAGGATAGAGATAATAAAGGTCGTTTTAAATGTGTGTGTCTGTATCTTCAGTTGACAAGGGCATAGTGAAGACAATCGACACGTGTCAATAGAATGCATATGAAGAGACATAGAGAATTGGAGAGATAAGCACAGAAAGGGTTAGGGTCCAATCACATTCACTTAGCCAGAAAATGGCAAATTGAAGACATAGCTATAAGTGAAGGTTGTAGAGGACATAACACATATATACATATATATCAGTGAAGACCAAATCAAACATTGCAAAGATAAATCTTGAAGATAAACCAATGTTGAAGACAAGCCAACTATGAAGATAATGCTGAAAGACACCAAATGAAAATCGTCAAAAATTGATAGAGGCAAAGGTGTCCCGTCTTTCGATGAGATGGTGGATTTCGCTTTGGTGGAAGTCGACTTTGACGATCCGACTACGAACGTGCGAGGACGTCGCGCCTTAGCAATCGCTAAACCAACTCCGAGAGGTTATTGACCACGCCGGAGCACGATCAACCTGACCACGAGGGTCTGTTTCCTGCGAGCAAACGAAGAACAAGCAAGAAACTGAGATTGCAATCTGGATATTGCGAATATAAGATGAAAGCTTTATTGATCAAGGTGGGGTTCTGTGACGCCTTTGTCTGGTCGTTGAACACAAACGAAGTACGCGAAGTTGCAGCTATGGCGAACTTTTAATCTAAACAAAACCCAAAGTCTAAACGATGCCCTAAGGGCTGTATATATGGAGGAAGAGGGGGGGAATTTCGTGGCCCTTGGTGGAGGGGTCCGAAATCAACCCTATCTCTTGTTTCCCCACACATACGGACTCTAAAAATAGCCTATACTTATGTATTTAGAAATTACATGGGCCTGGCCCAATAATAAGGTGACGCAGCACCTAAAATAGCCTCGGGACGAAATTTATGAAGTGGCATCTTGTATATTTCGTCCAAGGCTTCATGCACCCATTATGGTGGCTTCAAAGTCCTGAAATCATCACTTGTAACTCCGTTCTTGTTCCCCTTGCGCATGCCATCATCTCCATGCTTGTTCTTGCTCCAATGTTCATCCTTCTCCAAGCTAGGCCCTTCATTTGTAAGCAAAACAAATGTATCCAATTTAGGCAGCATCATATTCTCATGAACATTAAAATCATTACCAAGAAACGAAAGTACCTGGTAATTTAGTTGGCGTGCACGAGCTCTAGTAATTGGTCCAGTATGTATAGCAGCAGGGGCTGTGGGTGTAACAATTGTATTGATGTCCTCATCAAAAATGGTTGGTGGTGGCGTTACCCACTGTATAGGAAATATTAGACCCAGACATGGTGCACAATTATCGTGGCGTTCCAAAGTCAAATTCCATATTAATGTATTCACACTCAGAGATAAGTCTTCTTTAATTGAAGATATATGTTACTTTGTATGTTGTGCTCCTAAGTCATTAATATTCATAAGCGTTAAGATGTCTGTCCATTCACAGGACATTCTAGGATTCTAAGATATTTAGCTCAGACTGCAGCTTCTAAAACCTTTTCTCATCCAAGGGCTTTGTGAAGATATCTGCCAATTGCTCTTCAGCGTTGACATGAATGATATGAATGTCTTCCTTCACCACATGATCTCTAAGAAAGTGATGACGGATTTGAATGTGCTTTGTCTTCGAGTGATGAACTGGATTGTGAGCAATCTTGATGGTGTTTTCATTGTCACAGTAAAGGGGCACATGCTTCATGTTGATGCCATAGTCCTTGAGGGTTTGCTTCATCCAGAGAAGCTGAGCGCAGCAAGATCCGGCAGCAATGTATTCAGATTCAGAAGTGGAGAGTGATACATATTTCTGCTTCTTTGAAGACCAACAGACAAGAGAGCGTCCAAGAAAGTGACATGTGTCTGATGTGGACTTGTGATCAACCTTGTCACCATCATAATCAGCATCTAAGAAACCAACTAGATCAAACTCTGAGCCCTTCGGATACCATAATCATATCTTTGGGGTGTGAGCCAAATATCGAAGTATTCGCTTCACCGCGAGGTGATGCGATTCCTTTGGTGCCACTTGGAATCGGGAAGACATGCAACCGCTAAGCATTATATCTGGCCTAGATGCACATTAGTATAGTAAAGAACCAATCATGGAGAGGTATACCTTTTGGTCGAACTCTTTACCATTGACGTCGGGGCCCAATTGGCCTTTGGTTGGCATTGTTGTCGTGTACCCTTTGAAGTCTTGCATTCCAAACTTCTTTAGGCAATCTTTGAGGCATATTTATTGTTATATGAAGATGCCATTTCTCTGTTGACGGATTTGAAGACCAAGAAAGAATTTCAGCTATCCCATCATGTACATTTCATATTGCTCTTGCATCATATGCCCAAACTCATCACTGTATCTCTTATCAATGCAGCCAAAGATAATTTCATCCACATAGATTTGGCATAAAAACAGTTCTCCATCATATGTCTTCGTGAAGAGAGTGGGATCTGGAGAACCAGGTTTGAAGCCTTTGCTCTTTAGGAAGTCTTTGAGTGTGTCATACCAAGCGCGAGGTGCTTGTTTGAGGCCATACAACGCCTTGTTGAGTTTGTAGAACATATCAGGACGCTTTGGATCTTCAAAACCAGGTGGTTGAGCTACATACACTTCTTCTTTAGTTTTGCCGTTGAGGAAGGCACTCTTCACAACCATTTGACACAAAAGGATGTTGTTATGGTTAGCATAGGCTAGCAGTATACAGATGGCTTCAATCCTAGCCACGAGAGCAAAGGTTTCATCGAAGTCAATTCCTTCCACTTGTGTATAACCTTGGGCAATGAGACAAGATTTGTTTCTGACGACTTGTCCATGTTCATCTTTCTTGTTGCGATAGATCCATTTGGTGTCAGTAATATTGTGCTTGCGAGGATCAGGACGTTTGACTAGCTCCCACACATTGTTCAACTTAAATTGTTGAAGCTCTTCTTGCATAGCTTGAACACATTCAGGTCCCATGAAGGATTCATCAACTCTTGGGTTTAGATATAGACACAAATGCAAAGTGCCCACAAAAATTTTCTAGTTGTGTTGCTCTTGATCGAGTGAGAGGACCGGGTGCATTGATAGTATCGATGATCTTCTCAATCTGAACTTCATTGGCAACCCAAGGATGAACAAGGCAAAGACTTTGCTCTTGTTGATTGCTATCTTCATCTTCAGCATTATATTCAAGCCAAGCATTGTCTTCACGTGTAGTGGGTGCTGGAATGAAAATTTCCTCTTCTGCCTGTTCCTCGGTGGGTATGATCTCTCCAATACCCATCAGCTTGATAGATTCACTAGGGGAAGCTTCATCTAGCACATTTGCTAGGTGCTCTCTTTGCGAGCCATTAGTCTCATTGAACCGCACATCTATAGTTTCAACCACTTTATAGTGAAAGAGGTTACGTAGGTGTGCGATTCCTTTTTGTAACCAAGCATAAAACCTTCATGTGCTTTCGGTGCAAATTTTGAAGTGTGATGTGGATCTTTGATCCAGCACTTGGCACCGAAGACTTTGAAATAGCTAACTTTTGGCTTCTTACTGGTGAGCAGTTCATAGGATGTCTTCTTGAAGAACTTATGAAGATAAAATCTATTGATGATATGGCAAGCAGTATCAATGGCTTCAGGACAGAACTTTCTTGGGGTCTTGTACTCATAAAGCATCGTACGATCCATCTCAATGAGGGTCCTGTTCTTGCGCTCCACGATGACATTCTGTTGAGGTGTGTATGGAGCAAAGAGCTCATGAGTGATGCCCAGTGTATTAAGATAGTTGTCGAGGCCAGTGTTATTGAATTCCGTGCCATTGTCCATCCTGATGTGCTTGATCTTGATGCCATAGTTGGTCATGGCATGATTGGCAAATCGCCTGAAGACATCTTGCACTTCGGTCTTATAGAGAATTATGTGCACCTAGGTATATCTCGAATAATCATCAACAATAACGAAGCCATAAAGATGTGAAGTGGTAGTAAGGGTAGAGTAGTGAGCAGGGCCAAATAAGTCCATGTGTAGCAGCTCGAAGGGTGTGCTGTAGTGATGAGGACATCAATACAATTGTTACACCCACAGCCCCTGCTGCTATACATACTGGACCAATTACTAGAGCTCGTGCACGCCAACTAAATTACCAGGTACTTTCGTTTCTTGGTAATGATTTTAATGTTCATGAGAATATGATGCTGCCTAAATTGGATACATTTGTTTTGCTTACAAATGAAGGGCCTAGCTTGGAGAAGGATGAACATTGGAGCAAGAACAAGCATGGAGATGATGGCATGCGCAAGGGGAACAAGAACGGAGTTACAAGTGATGATTTCAGGACTTTGAAGCCACCATAATGGGTGCATGAAGCCTTGGACGAAATATACAAGATGCCACTTCATAAATTTCGTCCCGAGGCTATTTTAGGTGCTGCGTCACCTTATTATTGGGCCAGGCCCATGTAATTTCGAAATACATAAGT
>NC_041386.1:313671000-313753805 GCF_002162155.2 Triticum dicoccoides | reverse complement strand
AAAAAAGCAGCACAAAAAAAAAAGAGCGCAAAAAAAAAAGGAGCGAAAAAAAAAATTCAGAGTGTGCTTTTCCCTTGTTTACGTGCCGCGCCGTGATTTTGTTGGTGTTCTAGGCTCGCGTCTCTAGCACAGTCTAGCCAAGGACCAGCACAGTACCGTCGTTGAGCGTTTATTCAACTTTGCATCTCTGAATTGATTATTGCTGACCCTTTTTGCTACCATAGTATAAGCCTTCCCAGCTCCACATACATCTACGTCGTGCGTTTGACTCTCCCTGGTAATCGCTCTATCCAAGCTTTGAGAGTTTTGACTACAACGGTTGCCGATCACCGCCTGTTGCTGGGTAAGAACTGGTAAGAATTTGAGTTTTGCTTGACGGATTTGTGACACCCACCACCACCACTTGTTCGTAGTCTGTAGGATCATATTCTTGTGTATTTCTATTGCTGCTAACCATGCCAGGATCACAAGCCGACGAGATTGACTGGGAGAATTTATCGAACAAGGAGCTTCATGATAAGTTTCAGCAAATGATGACTGAACAGGTGCAAGATGTGCTGAACAATTTTGAAGAGGCCATGGAGAAGATCACTGGCCTTGAGAAGACGTTCGAAACAAAGCTCGATAACAGATTTAATGAATTGCTCGCGCGTCTTCCACCACCACCACCCGCTGCACCTAACGCACCTCTCCAACAACAACAACAACGACTACCTCCACGTCGCGAAATAGACCTTCGCCGAGCGAGCCGTGTTCCTCTTGCGTTTGGCCAACCTATTGGTGCTGCTGTTGATACTTCTGTGGCTCCTGCTACTGCTGTTGCTGGTACCCAGGAGGATGATGAGTATGCGGGCGATTATGAGGATGAGGTTGATCAAAATCAGATCTACGAGCAGCCACCAGCACCACCACCAGCAGGTCGACCTCAGGTATATATTAGTAATGGTAGGCCTGCACCACCACCTCAGGTACGAGATGATGTCCATATTCCTAAACTGAAATTGAATATTCCACCATTTGAGGGTAGATATGTTCCTGATATATATCTTACTTGGGAGTTAGAAACTGAACAACGATTTACATGTTTACAATATCCTGAGGAGAGATGAGTTGCTGCTGCTGTTTGTGCTTTCACTAGTTTTGCATGTGTATGGTGGTCTGAACATTGTAGATTGTATCCTATTCCAACTACTTGGGCCGCTTTGGAAACTGCTATGCGTACGCGTTGGGTTCCACCATATTATCAACGTGAATTGCTTCAAAAATTACAGCGCTTAAGACAAGGAAAAAATTCTGTAGAAGAATATTATCAGGAATTACAAACTGGCATGATTAGATGTGGTATTGTTGAGGAGAATGAAGCTATGCTTGCACGTTTTCTGGGTGGATTAAATAGAGAGATTCAGACCATTCTAGACTATAAGGAGTATACTAATATCACTCGTTTATTCCATCTTGCTTGTAAAGCTGAACGTGAAGTGCAGGATCGACAAGCATTGGGGCGAACTAACTTTTCTGCAGGCCGACCTTCATCATGGACACCACGTGCATCTTCTACTTCAACTGCACCAGCACCTCCATCCGGTGCCACCTCCAGCCGTGATACAAGAAAACAGGCACAACCACCATTATCTGCCAAGAGCGCACCTGCGGGGCCTGCACAGCGTTCTTCTTCTTCCATGGCATCAACAGGGCACACAAGTGATATTATTTGTCGTCGTTGTAAGGGAGGAGGTCATTATGCGAGGGAATGCAAATCTCCGCGTGTGATGATTGCTACCGCGGATGGTGGATATGAGTCCGCTAGTGACTATGATGAGGAGACATTGGCTCTTATTACACGTGAACATGGTGGAGATGATTCTGATCATGAGACGCAATACATGGCTCCTGAAGACGCTGACAGGTATGAATGTTTAGTTGCTCAACGTGTTTTGAGTGTGCAGGTCACACAAGCTGAGCAAAATCAGAGGCACAATTTGTTCCATACCAAGGGAGTTGTGAAGGAACGTTCTGTGCGCGTCATAATAGACGGAGGGAGCTGCAACAACTTGGCTAGCATGGAGATGGTGGAGAAGCTTTTTCTCACCACAAGACCACATCCACATCCTTACTACATCCAATGGTTCAACAACAGCGGCAAGGTTAAGGTAACACGTACTGTTCGTGTGCATTTTAGTATCTCTACATATGCTGATTATGTTGATTGTGATGTGGTACCTATGCAAGCATGTTCCTTATTACTTGGTAGACCATGGCAATTTGATAAAAATTCTGTATACCATGGTAGAAACAATCACTATACTCTTGTTCATAAGGATAAAAATATTACTTTGCTTCCTATGACTCCTGATTCCATTTTGAAAGATGATATTAATAGAGCTAATAAAGCAAAACAGGAGACGAATAAGAGTGAAAATCAGATTGTGGCAAAAGAATTTGAGCAACAAATGAAGCCTAATAATAAACCATCTAGTGTTGCTTCTGAAATTAAATTGAAAAGTGCATGTTTATTTGCCACCAAATCTGATATTGATGAGCTAGATTTCAGCAAATCTGTTTGCTATGCTTTTCTGTGCAAAGAGGCATTATTTTCATTCGAGGACGTGCCTTCCTCTTTGCCTCCTGCTGTCACTAACATTTTGCAGGAGTTCGCTGACGTCTTTCCACAAGACGTGCCACCGGGATTACCGCCTGTTCGAGGGATTGAGCATCAGATTGACTTAATTCCCGGTGCTTCACTGCCAAACCGTGCACCATACCGTACCAATCCAGAGGAGACGAAGGAGATTATGCGTCAAGTACAAGAGCTTCTCGACAAAGGTTATATACGCGAATCCCTTAGTCCTTGTGCTGTTCCTATTATTCTAGTGCCGAAAAAGGATGGTACATCACGTATGTGTGTTGATTGTAGAGGCATTAATAATATTACTATTCGTTATCGTCATCCTATTCCTAGGCTAGATGATATGCTTGATGAATTGAGTGGCTCTACAATATTCTCCAAAGTTGATTTGCGTAGTGGCTACCATCAAATTCGTATGAAATTGGGAGATGAATGCAAAACAGCATTTAAAACTAAGTTTGGATTATATGAGTGGTTAGTCATGCCTTTTGGGTTAACTAATGCACCTAGTACTTTCATGAGATTAATGAACGAAGTTTTACGTGCTTTCATTGGACGATTTGTGGTAGTTTACTTTGATGACATACTGATTTATAGCAGATCTTTGGAAGAACATTTGGAACATTTACGTGCTGTTTTTATTGCTTTACGTGATGCACGTTTGTTTGGTAACCTTGGGAAGTGCACCTTTTGCACCGACCGAGTATCTTTTCTTGGCTATGTTGTTACTCCACAGGGAATTGAAGTTGACAAAGCCAAGATTGAAGCTATTGAGAGTTGGCCGCAGCCCAAAACGGTCACACAAGTGAGGAGTTTTCTTGGCCTCGCTGGATTCTATAGGCGTTTTGTGAGAGATTTCAGCACCATTGCTGCACCTCTCAACGAGCTTACAAAGAAGGATGTGCCTTTTGTTTGGGGTACCGCACAGGGAGAAGCCTTCACGGTATTGAAAGATAAGTTGACACATGCTCCTTTACTCCAACTTCCTGATTTTAATAAGACTTTTGAGCTTGAATGTGATGCTAGTGGAATTGGATTAGGAGGTGTGTTATTACAAGATGGCAAACCTGTTGCATACTTTTCTGAAAAATTGAGTGGGCCTAGTCTGAATTATTCTACTTATGATAAAGAATTATATGCTCTTGTTCGGACTTTAGAAACATGGCAACATTATTTATGGCCCAAAGAATTTGTTATACATTCTGATCATGAATCTTTGAAACATATTAAAAGTCAAGCTAAACTGAATCGTAGACATGCTAAATGGGTTAAATTCATTGAGACTTTCCCTTATGTCATTAAACACAAGAAGGGAAAAGAAAATGTTATTGCTGATGCATTGTCTCGTCGCTATACTATGCTTTCACAACTTGACTTCAAAATATTTGGTTTGGAGACCATCAAAGATCAATATGTGCATGATGCTGATTTTAAAGATGTAATGCAGAATTGTAAAGAAGGAAGAATGTGGAACAAGTTTGTCGTTAACGATGGATTTGTGTTTTGTGCTAACAAGCTATGCATTCCAGCTAGCTCCGTTCGTCTTTTGTTGTTGCAGGAAGCGCATGGAGGAGGATTAATGGGACATTTTGGCGTGAAGAAGACGGAGGACGTACTTGCTACACATTTCTTTTGGCCAAAGATGAGACGGGATGTTGAGCGTTTTATTGCTCGATGCACTACATGTCAAAAAGCTAAGTCACGACTCAATCTGATGAGGACATCAATACAATTGTTACACCCACAACCCCTGCTGCTATACATACTGGACCAATTACTAGAGCTCGTGCACGCCAACTAAATTACCAGGTACTTTCGTTTCTTGGTAATGATTCTAATGTTCATGAGAATATGATGCTGCCTAAATTGGATACATTTGTTTTGCTTACAAATGAAGGGCCTAGCTTGGAGAAGGATGAACATTGGAGCAAGAACAAGCATGGAGATGATGGCATGCGCAAGGGAAACAAGAACGGAGTTACAAGTGATGATTTCAGGACTTTGAAGCCACCATAATGGGTGCATGAAGCCTTGGACGAAATATACAAGATGCCACTTCATAAATTTCGTCCCGAGGCTATTTTAGGTGCTGCGACACCTTATTATTGGGCCAGGCCCATGTAATTTCGAAATACATAAGTATAGGCTATTTTTAGAGTCCATATGTGTGGGGAAACAAGAGATAGGGTTGATTTCGGACCCCTCCACCAAGGGCCACGAAATTCCCCCCTCTTCCTCCATATATACAGCCCTTAGGGCATCGTTTAGACTTTGGGTTTTGTTTAGATTAAAAGTTCGCCATAGCTGCAACTTCGCGTACTTCGTTTGTGTTCAACGACCAGACAAAGGCGTCACAGAACCCCACCTTGATCAATAAAGCTTTCATCTTATATTCGCAATATCCAGATTGCAATCTTAGTTTCTTGCTTGTTCTTCGTTTGCTCGCAGGAAACAGACCCTCGTGGTCAGGTTGATCGTGCTCCGGCGTGGTCAATAACCTCTCGGAGTTGGTTTAGCGATTGCTAAGGCGCGACGTCCTCGCACGTTCGTAGTCGGATCGTCAAAGTCGACTTCCACCAAAGCGAAATCCACCATCTCATCGAAAGACGGGACACCTTTGCCTCTATCAAATATTTTGAAGTCAAGTTGTGAAAGCATAGTATAGCGACGAGACAATGCATCAGCAATAACATTTTCTTTTCCCTTCTTGTGTTTAATGACATAAGGGAAAGTCTCAATGAATTCAACCCATTTAGCATGTCTACGATTCAGTTTAGCTTGACTTTTAATATGTTTCAAAGATTCATGATCAGAATGTATAACAAATTCTTTGGGCCATAAATAATGTTGCCATGTTTCTAAAGTCCGAACAAGAGCATATAATTCTTTATCATAAGTAGAATAATTCAGACTAGGCCCACTCAATTTTTCAGAAAAGTATGCAACAGGTTTGCCATCTTGTAATAACACACCTCCTAATCCAATTCCACTAGCATCACATTCAAGCTCAAAAGTCTTATTAAAATCAGGAAGTTGGAGTAAAGGAGCATGTGTCAACTTATCTTTCAATACCGTGAAGGCTTCTCCCTGTGCGGTACCCCAAACAAAAGGCACATCCTTCTTTGTAAGCTCGTTGAGAGGTGCAGCAATGGTGCTGAAATCTCTCACAAAACGCCTATAGAATCCAGCGAGGCCAAGAAAACTCCTCACTTGTGTGACCGTTTTGGGCTGCGGCCAACTCTCAATAGCTTCAATCTTGGCTTTGTCAACTTCAATTCCCTGTGGAGTAACAACATAGCCAAGAAAAGATACTCGGTCGGTGCAAAAGGTGCACTTCCCAAGGTTACCAAACAAACGTGCATCACGTAAAGCAATAAAAACAGCACGTAAATGTTCCAAATGTTCTTCCAAAGATCTGCTATAAATCAGTATGTCATCAAAGTAAACTACCACAAATCGTCCAATGAAAGCACGTAAAACTTCGTTCATTAATCTCATGAAAGTACTAGGTGCATTAGTTAACCCAAAAGGCATGACTAACCACTCATATAATCCAAACTTAGTTTTAAATGCTGTTTTGCATTCATCTCCCAATTTCATACGAATTTGATGGTAGCCACTACGCAAATCAACTTTGGAGAATATTGTAGAGCCACTCAATTCATCAAGCATATCATCTAGCCTAGGAATAGGATGACGATAACGAATAGTAATATTATTAATGCCTCTACAATCAACACACATACGTGATGTACCATCCTTTTTCGGCACTAGAATAATAGGAACAGCACAAGGACTAAGGGATTCGCGTATATAACCTTTGTCGAGAAGCTCTTGTACTTGACGCATAATCTCCTTCGTCTCCTCTAGATTGGTACGGTATGGTGCACGGTTTGGCAGTGAAGCACCGGGAATTAAGTCAATCTGATGCTCAATCCCTCGAATAGGCGGTAATCCCGGTGGCACGTCTTGTGGAAAAACGTCAGCGAACTCCTGCAAAATGTTAGTGACAGCAGGAGGCAAAGAGGAAGGCACATCCTCGAATGAAAATAATGCATCTTTGCACACAAAAGCATAGCAAACAGATTTGCTGAAATCTAGCTCATCAATATCACATTTGGTGGCAAATAAACATGCACTTTTCAATTTAATTTCAGAAGCAACACTAGATGGTTTATTATTAGGCTTCATTTGTTGCTCAAATTCTTTTGCCACAATCTGATTTTCACTCTTATTCTTCTCCTGTTGTGCTTTATTAGCTCTATTAATATCATCTTTCAAAATGGAATCAGGAGTCATAGGAAGCAAAGTAATATTTTTATCCTTATGAACAAGAGTATAGTGATTGTTTCTACCATGGTGTACAGAATTTTTATCAAATTGCCATGGTCTACCAAGTAATAAGGAACATGCTTGCATAGGTACCACATCACAATCAACATAATCAGCATATGTAGAGATACTAAAATGCACACGAACAGTACGTGTTACCTTAACCTTGCCGCTGTTGTTGAACCATTGGATGTAGTAAGGATGTGGATGTGGTCTTGTGGTGAGAGAAAGCTTCTCCACCATATCCATGCTAGCCAAGTTGTTGCAGCTCCCTCCGTCTATGATGACACGCACAGAACGTTCCTTCACAACTCCCTTGGTATGGAACAAATTGTGCCTCTGATTTTGCTCAGCTTGTGTGACCTGCACACTCAAAACACGTTGAGCAACTAAACATTCATACCTGTCAGCGTCTTCAGGAGCCATGTATTGCGTCTCATGATGATGAGGACATCAATACAATTGTTACACCCACAGCCCCTGCTGCTATACATACTGGACCAATTACTAGAGCTCGTGCACGCCAACTAAATTACCAGGTATTTCTTGGTAATGATTCTAATGTTCATGAGAATATGATGCTGCCTAAATTGGATACATTTGTTTTGCTTACAAATGAAGGGCCTAGCTTGGAGAAGGATGAACATTGGAGCAAGAACAAGCATGGAGATGATGGCATGCGCAAGGGGAACAAGAACGGAGTTACAAGTGATGATTTCAGGACTTTGAAGCCACCATAATGGGTGCATGAAGCCTTGGACGAAATATACAAGATGCCACTTCCTAAATTTCGTCCCGAGGCTATTTTAGGTGCTGCGTCACCTTATTATTGGGCCAGGCCCATGTAATTTCGAAATACATAAGTATAGGCTATTTTTAGAGTCCGTATGTGTGGGGAAACAAGAGATAGGGTTGATTTCGGACCCCTCCACCAAGGGCCACGAAATTCCCCCCCTCTTCCTCCATATATACAGCCCTTAGGGCATCATTTAGACTTTGGGTTTTGTTTAGATTAAAAGTTCGCCATAGCTGCAACTTCGCGTACTTCGTTTGTGTTCAACGACCAGACAAAGGCGTCACAGAACCCCACCTTGATCAATAAAGCTTTCATCTTATATTCGCAATATCCAGATTGCAATCTCAGTTTCTTGCTTGTTCTTCGTTTGCTCGCAGGAAACAGACCCTCGTGGTCAGGTTGATCGTGCTCCGGCGTGGTCAATAACCTCTCGGAGTTGGTTTAGCGATTGCTAAGGCGCGACGTCCTCGCACGTTCGTAGTCGGATCGTCAAAGTCGACTTCCACCAAAGCGAAATCCACCATCTCATCGAAAGACGGGACACCTTTGTCTCTATCATGTAGTCATGATTGTCTTCGAGGGATGCTTGGCCCTAGCCATCTTCACAGCTTCACAGGCACCACATAGATGATCTTTTTTGAACTTGATGCCCTCGATGCCAATGATATACTTCTTCTTTACATGAGTGTGCAAGTTCCTCATGCCCGCGTGTCCTAGACTTTGATGCCAAAGCCAACACTCTGAAGCCTTTGCTACAAGACACATGGCAAGTTGTGGTCCTATGGAGAAATCTACCATATACAGATTACCTCTTCGATAACCTTCGAAGACTAGATATTTGTCAGATTCCATAAGCACAAGGCAGCAATATTTTCCAAATATCACAATCATGTTCAAACCACAAAGCATTGAGACAGACATTAAGTTATATCCAAGGAATTCAACAAGCATCACTTTATCCATGTGTTGATCCTTTGAGATAGCAACTCTACCTAAGCCCAATACCTTGCTTTTACTAGTGTCAGAGAACGTGATGTGGCTTTTAGTAGACGGACGTAGGGTTGAATCCACGAGAAGACTTCGATCGCCAGTCATGTGGTTAGTGCATCCACTGTCTATTATCCATTCAGTAGCTTTCGGAGTCGTACCGTACACTCCAGTTAGCAGGATAGGCTTCACCAAGAGTATTGTGAATCACAAACATATAATGAACAAGCATACTATCAAATTTAAGATTCGTGGATGGTAAGATAGGATGCTCGTCAAGAAACACTGTGACGAAATACATGATAAGACCATTTTGGCACTTTATCTTGCATCCCACAAGATGTTTTAGGTCCCTATCATTGTCTTCAAAAGTCTGTGATTTCCGGCTAGATACCTTTCCCTACAAGATAAGTTAATTCTTCTTAACCACCCACATCTTCTGGGGTGGCTTAGAAGCAATAAGTCTAAGTGCAGCATCTGAGAACTTTGGCTTTGGAGCCCTAGAAAATAGTTCTGCAGGAGGTGAATAGTACTCAAATGAATATGCAGAAAAGTTATTTGATCTATGAACATAGCGGTTAGATGAGACCCACTCATATTCATGAGTCTGATGATAATTTCCCTGTAAAACATTGGCGTTAGGGTGACCTTGTGAGATCCTCTTTCTTCCATGTGAACCCTTTGGTCTCGGGTTTGTCTTCTTCCCTGGTGGTGTCATGATGACATTCACAGGAAGCTTCTCAAGACAACTTTTAGGAACCCATAACTTCTTAAAAGGTGGCCCATTCCTACAGTTAGTACCGATAAACCTGGCAAACACTTCACCATTCTGATGGTTAAACAACTTATAATTGGCGTCAAAGGATTCATCAATAATAATGGGGTTAGTGCAAATGAAGCCAGATAAGGTGGATGGATCCACTAAAGCGCCCTTTGCCGCAACCCATGTGGTTTTGGGGTACTACTCAGGCTTCTAGTATGAACCATCGACATTCATTTTCCTCTCGAACCCAACACCCTCTTTCCTAGGGTTTCGGTTCAGAATATGTTTCTTGAGGACATCACATAATGTCTAATGCCCTTTGAGGCTTTTGTACATGCTTGTTTCAAGCAATGTCTTCAACCTGGCATTCTCATCAGCAATATTAGTGGTATCCTCAGAAGAGGGGTTAGTAACCACATCAAAAGTTGAAGATATGGCAACATTAGAGGCAGTAGAGCATTCAACAATAGAGACAACATTGTCACGCTCAAGGCATTTTAAACATGGTGGCACAAAGTCTTCCTCAGCGGAACTGATCTATTGAGCGAGTAGTGAATCATTCTCTTTTTAAGATCTTCATGAGACGCTCTCAGTTTCTCTAGATCTTGCTTCCTTTGAAGATAATCATACAAAAGCTTCTCCTGAGTGCCTGAGAGGGTTTCATGTCAACTTTCAAGTTCTTCGTACTCAACACGAAGATTTTTTATGTCTTTGATTAAGGACTGAGTTCGATTCATTTCCTCGTCCAATAGGTCATCGCTTTTGTCTAGCAATTTTTAAATGTGTTCCATAGATGTCTGTTATACATTTGCAATTTTAGCAAGAGTCTTATAGCTAGGTTTGGATTCACATTCAGAGTCATCTTCACTGGAGGTTTGAAAGTAAGCATCGCATGATTTTACCTTGGCCCCTCGTGCCATGAAGCAGTAGGTCGGAGCAGAGTCGTCCTCATCATCGGCTTCAGTGTCGATGGCGTGACCATTGTCTTCGGTGTCGAAGATGTACTTGCCGACAAATGCCAAAGCTAGAACCATGCTTGCCATGCCTGAACCAGACTCCTCCTCAGACTCCACCTCTGCCTCCTTAGACGCAGACTCCTCCCCTGAATCCATCTCCTTGCCAATAAATGCGCGAGCCTTGCCAGATGAGCTATTCTTGTATGATGAAGACTTTGATGAAGACTTCAAAGAAGACTTAGAGGATTTCTTCTTCTTCTTATCACCAGAATCATATTCCTTGCTCTTCTTATTTTTCTTAGCTTCCTTGTCCCATTGAAGACATTCAGATATGTAGTGGCCTGGCTTCTTGCATTTATGGCATGTTCTCTTCTTGTAGTCATGATAGGAAGCCTCATCATTTGTTGAGCTGGATCTTGAAGACTTTCTGAAGCGATTCTTCTTGGATAACTTTTAGAACTTTCTGACAAGCATTGCTAGTTTCTCGTCAATGTCTTCAGGATCACCAGAACTACAGTCAGATTCTTCTCCGGATGAGGAAACAACTTTTGCCTTCAAAGCACGGGAGCGGGCATAGTTGGGGCCATAGATATCTCTCTTCTCAAATAGCTGGAACCCATGTGTGTTGAGCCTCTCAAGTATGTCACACAAATTTAGATCTCTGAAGTCAGGGCGTTCTTGAATCATCAGGGCCAAAGTGTCAAATGAGCTGTCAAGTGATCTCAGTAGCTTCTTCACAATTTCGTGCTTGGTGATCTCAGTGGCGCGAAGTGCGCAAAGCTCATTGGTGATATCGGTGAGGTGATCGAATGTGAGCTAGACATTCTCATTTTCATTTCTCTTGAAGCAGTTCAAGAGATTGTGAAGTACATCAATCATTGAGTCTATCTGAGTTGAGATGCTGATGAGGACATGACTACCTTGGATACGACCAAAAATATTGCATACATGCATATTTGTCAGGTGATTTCTAATGCAAACTATTCAATAATCTATTTATGTTATCCATAACAAAAATACTTCACACACTTTTGTGTTTTGTCTAATTGCAGGTGTATGGGACATTTGTACAATCCACATATGAAGACAAGGGAAAAGGAGAAGTTTAGGTTGTGTTCAAAAAGTCCTCTCACGTCATTTTTGGGCCAAGAGAAGATAGAGTCCAATTCTCTCACGTTCTGGATTCAGATTCGGACTGCACAGACATACCTGACTCAAAATGCCAACAACTTTTTCATACGGACTCCGAATTGGGTGATTCTTTTTTTGTTGGAAACTAGATTTCGTGCTCTTTCCAACCCAATTGGATTCACCTTCAAATTAGTCCGGAGCGTTGAGTTACGGACGAAACAATCTGATGTTGCAGCAGAATCCGAGTCAAACTACAAGCCCAAATGTGTTGCATCACCTCCACTTGGGCCCATGAGCCTTGTACGACTTAGGGTTAGTTTTAGGCTGCATTGGGACGTCCTCCCACCTCCTTGGCCGCCACCCCTTGCTCCTACATAAGTAGATCCATCTAGTAGCTTTTTCCTTGGATTTGTTTAGTTAAAAGTTAGCCATTGCAACTTCGTGTACTTCGTTTGTGTCCAACGACCAGACCAAGACCGCTTCCGGATCCCCACCATTATCAATACTTCATATATATTTGCGATATTCAGATTGCTTTATCATATTCTTGCTCGTTCTTCAATTGCTTGCTGGAATAGACCTTCGTGGTCAGGCTGACCGTGCTTCCAGCATCGTCAGTAACCTCAGGAGATTGGTTTAGCGGTTGCTAAGGCGCAACGTCGTGCACGTTTGTAGTCGGATCGTCAAAGTCGTCTCCACAAAATCGATAGTTATCATCTCATCGAAAGATCGGGACCCTCGCCTCTATCAAGTGGTATCAATTTTCAGGTTGCTCGGTTAGAATTTCCAGTTTTCCTAGATTAGATTTATTTTCTTACCTATTGTCCAAGAAAAAGCCACAAAAAAGAGTTAGATCTATTCATCCTTGGTCCAAGCCAGTCTGAGCCTTTGCAATTTTCTTTTCATTGCTTGCATAGTTGAATTATCGGTTGCATCGTCGTGTCGAGTTGCTGGTCTTAGTGTCTAGTTCGTTTAGAGTTTCGAGTTCTGTTCACATTAGTCACGCCACCGCTGCATCATTATCTCTTCCGCTGTCCACCACCCATCCATCAATTTCCACCACGTGCTACCCACCATTGATTGTCATAATAATAGTTGAGATCGTTCACATCTTCACTTGATCCAATCTGCATCTTATCTAGTTTGTTTTGGAAAGAGGGAGAAAAAAAGAGAGAAAAAAACGAGAGAATAAAAAAGAAAAAAAAAGTCAAAGAAAAAAAAGGAGAGAAAGAAAAAAAGTGTGAGGAAAAAAAAAAGAGAAGAGAAAAAAACAAAATTCGGATCTTTTTAGACTCAATCTCGTAGTTGAATTCGGATGGAATCTGTTTTGTGCACTGTTCAGTAAAACAGGCATAACTTCCTCATACGAAGTCCGTTTTGCCTCCGCGAGTACTCAAACGAACGCTAGCGACGAGCCGCATCTAAATAGTTGAAGAAGCTATTTCAACATTTGGCACCTCAAAATCGGCTTCTAAATAGGTCTTTTTGCCCTCTGAAGTTCATGAACACAGCTTATTCCAGTTTTTCAGGACAGTTTTCGAATTTTTTGACTCCTCATATCAACTCGGAATTGAGTGATTCCTTTTGTGTTTGAAAGCTTGAGTCAATACCATTCTTGAAAAAAAACAAAAAAAATCGGCACAAACTTTTTCAGAGGAAAGTTGGAGACAAAGTTGTTGATATATCCTGCTTGGCTGTTGTTTCACATCATTATCTTTACTGCCGTTGTGATCTTCACTTATATCTTGCTGTCCAGAGCTACTTAGTATCCTTCATTGATGCTAGTTGTGCTACGACGTGACCTCATTAGTATTCTAGGCTCGCGTCTCTAGTTCGGTCTAGCCTAGGACCAGCATAGTATCGTCGTTGGGCGTTTATTCAACATTGCATCTCTGAATTGATTATTGCTAATCTTTTGCTACCATATATAGCCAACCCAGCTCCACATATTTCTACACTGTGTACACGCATGTTCCCCTGGCAATCACTTTACACAATCTTCGGAGTTATTTGACACCGCTAGTTGCCTCTCACCACCTACTGCATGGTAAGAACTTGTAAGATATTGATATTTGCTTTACTGTGAGCACTTTACAACCACATCCTAGTAGTTCATAGGAACATTATTCTCGAATTTTGGTTCTTGTTTCTACTAATCATGACAGGTTCCAGAGATAGAAGTTCTTGGACGACGGACACATCTTCACCATCACGAGAGTTGGGACAACACACACAAGCATATGGTCAGGTTATCTCTTTACCATCATTTGAGGGTAGATTTATTCCTGCTATTTATCTAGCTTGGGAGCTTGAAGTAGAACAAGTTTTTAGTCACCATGATTTTTCTGAACTTGAGAGTGTACGAGCTACCATTAGAGCATTTACTGGTTTTGCTTCTATTTGGTGGAGTGTACATTGTAAGAAAAACATTGATAACCAACCCACAACTTGGAAAGTTTTGAAAGCTGTAATGAGACAACAATTTTTTCCTCCTTACTATCGTCGTGAATTGCGTCGCAAATTGGAGCAATTAAAACAAGGCAGTAACACTGTTCATGCTTACTACCAAGAGTTCAAATCTTATATGCATCATTGTGACATAGAAGAATCTGAGGATGATACAATGAATAGAGTTTTGGTGGTTTGAACCATGATATTCAGGCAAGATTTCAGTATATTTCTCGTTGCATTACTGGTATGTATGTCCGTGCTTGTACCTTTGAGAGACAGATACAGGAGGATGCATTGGGTGACTACAACAACTACTATTCCAGTTCATGCTCACCATCACCGGTTGGTTACTCCACTATTGCACCTACTAGAGCAGCCCCACCTCGGATTGTGAGCACAATATCATCTCAAGAGTATGGTACATTGTCAACGTCCGTACCTACATCAGCTACATCTCTGCGAGGTAATAGTAAAGGTATTGATGATATAACTTCACATGAGAATGAAGCATGCCTAGTTAACTTGAATGCATCATGTGTTGAGTTACCTGTTGATTTGAGCACACCACCTATTTTAGAGACTCTTGTTACTGTCATGAATGCGTCATGTGATCAAACAACTGAAATATCAACAATTTTGAGTGCATCCATTGAATTAACTGTTGATGCAAAAGAACCAATGTTTAATCATTTTGATATGACCTCTAATCTTGATGATGATTCTGTGTCCAATGACTTATTGCATGTTTGCTTATTTAAGCATGTTCTAGCATGTAAATTTGATGCAAGTAAGGTTTATTCATCGAAGTTAGGATGGTTTAATGATGAACATTGCCAATCTTTTGAAGAGAATAAGAGCTTCACTTATATGTGCAAACTGAGTTCCAATATTTTCATGCCTTCTACTTCTTGTGATAGTTTTTTGGCTTTAGATTTTGAACAATGAAAGTTACTCATGTATACATGTGACATATGTGCAAAAATCAAGGGAAGTTAAAATGAATGACATATACATATACAACATGTACACCTTGTCTCTTTTGTTAGCCACATTTCAGATTAAGCAATGCCGAGGACGGCTTGGTTTTCAAAAAGGGGAGGATGATGAGGACATGACTACCTTGGATACGACCAAAAATATTGCATACATGCATATTTGTCAGGTGATTTCTAATGCAAACTATTCAATAATCTATTTATGTTATCCAGAACAAAAATACTTCACACACTTTTGTGTTTTGTCTAATTGCAGGTGTATGGAACATTTGTACAATCCATATATGAAGACAAGGGAAAAGGAGAAGTTTAGGTTGTGTTCAAAAAGTCCTCTCACGTCACTTTTGGGCCAAGAGAAGATAGAGTCCAATTCTCTCACGTTCTGGATTCAGATTCGGACTGCACAGACATACCTGACTCAAAATGCCAACAACGTTTTCATACGGACTCCGAATTGGGTGATTCTTTTTTTGTTGGAAACTAGATTTTGTGCTCTTTCCAACCCAATTGGATTCACCTTCAAATTCGTCTGGAGCGTTGAGTTACGGACGAAACAATCTGACGTTGCAGCAGAATCCGAGTCAAACTACATGCCCAAAGGTGTTGCATCACCTCCACTTGGGCCCATGAGCCTTGTACGACTTAGGGTTAGTTTTAGGCTGCCTTGGGACGTCCTCCCACCTCCTTGGCCGCCACCCCTTGCTCCTATATAAGTAGATCCATCTAGTAGCTTTTTCCTTGGGATTTGTTTAGTTAAAAGTTAGCCATTGCAACTTCGTGTACTTCGTTTGTGTCCAACGATCAGACCAAGACCGCTTCCGGATCCCCACCATTATCAATACTTCATATATATTTGCGATATTTAGATTGCTTTATCATATTCTTGCTCGTTCTTCGATTGCTTGCAGGAATAGACCTTCGTGGTCAGGCTGACCGTGCTTCCAGCATCGTCAGTAACCTCAGGAGATTGGTTTAGCGGTTGCTAAGGCGCAACGTCGTGCACGTTTGTAGTCGGATCGTCAAAGTCGTCTCCACCAAATCGATAGTTATCATCTCATCGAAAGATCGGGTCCCTCGCCTCTATCAGATGCCTTCGTTGACTTTGGATAGCCAGTCCCAGACAAGCTTTGCTATTTTTTGGAGCACTCACACGGCCATACTGTCCTTTTCTCAGATGACCACATATAATGTTCTTGGCAGTTGAATCCAGTTGTGTGAAATTCTTGACATCAACAGCAGTGACACCTTCACCAACCTTGGGAACGCCTGTCTTGACGACATACCAGAGGTCGATGTCAATGGCTTCAAGATGCATGCGTATCTTATTTTTCCAGTAGGGGTAATCAGTGCCATCGAATATGGGGCAAGCAGCAGAGACCTTGATTATCCCTCTAGGTGGTTAAACCAAATCACACAGAACAAGGGAGCACCTTGCCCTGATACCAATAGAAAGTGCTAGTTATTGACTAGAGGGGGGTGAATAGGCAATTTTTATGGAAGTCTTAAAAACATGAGGTATTTGAAGACAAACAATCAAATTGAACCTATATGATATGTAGCGGAAGATAAACTACACTAGACAGGCCATAGTCAAGTAAGCAGTATAGTGAAAGCACGAAGACTAATAGTAGCTAGATGGTACAGATCGAAATGGAAGACAGAATGAAGCCAAACCAATAATAGTCTTCACACAGTGAAGTCAAACAGATCAGGCGAGCAAGCAATGACTTCACGAAGACAAACTGAAATGTAAATGAGTTGGAAGATAGATCCAGTAGCTTGGTGAAGACAAGGATTTGGTAGAGCAGTTCCAGTTGCTGTGACAATTGTACGTCTAGTTAGGGAGGCTGAGATTGAACTCAGAAGACCACGTCTTCACCTTATTCCCCTTGAGCTAAGGACACCCAGTCCCCGACCAATCACTCTGGAAAGTCTTCAAGGTAGACTTCCAAACCTTCACAGACTCCGTTCACCGGCGATCCACAATGACTCCTGGATCCTCAGAACATGACACCTAACCGGATGGAGGATACACAGACCTCAAGTGTAAAAGGTCTTTAGGTCACGCGGACAGAAAGACTTCAGTGATGCCTAACACTCTTTGGATGTGGGTGTTTTGGGCTTTGTCCTCGCAAGGATCTCTTTCTCAAAGGCTTCGGAGGTTGGTTGCTCTCAGACGACAAAAGCCATGCACTAACTCTGAGCAGCCACCAATTTATGGTCTAGGGGGTGGGCAATTTATACCCTGGAGGCAATCCGACATGATATGTCTGAAATGACTCTGGGTCACTAAGGAACCGACACGTGTCCAACAGTCAGATTTTAAACACGCGCGGCAGCTTGGCTTGGGCTACAAGCAAAGCTAACTCATCCAACTCTGGATAAGATTTGCTCTTGTTGTCTTCACTCGAAGAAATAGGATTTAGGTTGAGCATCACGTCGGTCTTCTGACTTTGTTCACTTGGACCCCACTTAACAGTTCGGTGGTTCCTATGACTCAATAAAGAAGAAAGGAAACTACGAAAGAAACTATGTGATCACACAATGTCTTCATACATCATTATCTTCAACGTGAATGTCTTCACAAACCACCATTGTCTTCAATGTCTTCATACATTTTTAGGGGTCATCTCTGGTAGGTAAACCGAATCAATGAGGGACTTCTTCCTTTGTTATCCTACAGTTCTCACAAACACATTAGTCCCTCAACCACGTTTGTCGTCAATACTCCAAAACCAACCAGGGGTGGCACTAGATGCACTTACAGAATCACAACATACATATCATCAAAATATCGAACACATATCAAGTTCACATGATTACTTGCAACAAGATTTCTCCCATGATCTCAAGAGCAAAAGTAACTACTCACGAATGATAATCATGCTCAAGATCAGAGGGGTATTGAATAGCACAATGGATCTGAACATATAATCTTCCCACCAAATAAACCATATAGTAATCAACTACAAGATGAAGCGACACTACTAGTCACCCACAGGTACCAATTTGAGGTTCTAGTACAAAGATTGAACACAAGAGATGAAGTAGGGTTTGAGAGGTGATGGTGTTGTTGAAGATGTTGATGGAGATTGTCCTCCCAATGATGAGAGGGTTGTTGGTGATGACAGTGGCTTCGATTCGCCCTCCCTCCGGGGGAGAAGTTCCCCTAGAGGAATTGCTCCACTAGAGGGCAAAAGTGCTCCTGCCCAAGTTCCTCCTTGAGATGGTGGCACTCCATCCCGAAAGTCCTCCCCTTATTTTTTTTCTAGGTCAAAATGACTTATATACCAGAAGATGGGCACCGGAGGAGGGCTGGGCTGAGCAAAACCCACCAGGGCGTGCCTGGGGACCCTGGCACGCCCTGGTGTCCTGTGCTCACTAGGTGGCCCCCCTCCGGTAGTTATTTGCTCCAGTATTTTTTATATATTCCAAAACGATTCTCCGTAAATTTGCAGCTCATTTGGAGATTTGCAGGATAGGTTACTCTGACATAGCTTTTTCTGGTCCAGAATTCCAGCTACTGGTATTCTCCCTCTTTGTGTAAACCTTGCATATTATGAAAGAAAAGGCATTAGAATTACTCCATAAAGCATTATTATGCATAAAAACTTTGTAAATAACAGTAGGAAAACATGATGCAAAATGGATGTATCAGCATATTTTCACTTTTCCCTTCGCGAAGTCCTTCCACGGTGGGGGCCCTGCTATAAAAAAGAAAGGCAGGAGAGGAAAACAGCTTGCATATATATGATCCTTCTTAAAAGATTAGTCATTATAGCAAAATCATACTTATGTAAATATGCATGCAAGTTCTGTGCCAGCACTTCATTTTATTATCTTTGCACAGGGTCTTCGCGTGGCTTTGTACAAAGGGTTACAAATCCAGGGGACTATGCTTGTACAAAACAGGCTGCCAGGGTAGGGCCCAGCAACCGAGCCTTACAGGTAGAACTTATGAAGATGCTCAATATTCCTTGAGTTTTGCATTGGGATGCCATCTTCGGGCTCCAAACGGACTGTGCCGGGTCTGGTGACATGTACTACCCGGTAAGGGCCTTACCACTTCGGTGCCAACTTGTTTGAACCCTTGGCGGACTGAACGCGCCTAAGGACAAGGTCACCTTCATCAAGACTCCGGGCATTATCCCTACGGCTAAGATAGTGATATGTATCCAACGTATCTATAATTTTTGATTGTTCCATGCTATTATATTATAAATCTCGGATGTTTTATAATCATTTATAGTCATTTTATATCAGTTTTTCAACTAACCTATTGACATAGTGCCAAGTGCCAGTTGTTGTTTCTTCCATGTTTTTTACATCGTAGAAAATCAATACCAAACGGAGTCCAAATGCCACGAAACTTTATGGAGATTTTTTATGGACCAGAAGACACCTAATGGGCACAACCCACCAGGGCGCGCCAGGAGGCCCAGGCGGGCCCTGGTGGTTTGTGCCCACCTCGGGTGCCCCCGGACCGCCTCTTTGCTCTAGAAATACCCGAATACTCCCAAAACCCTAGGGGAGTCGATGAAATATTGATCCAGCCACCGCAGAGTCCAGAACCACCGGATCCAAACTAGACACCATCTCGGATGGGGTTCACCACCTGCATTGGTGCCTCTCTGATGATGCGTGAGTAGTTCTTCGTAGACCTTCGGGTCCGTAGTTAGTAGCTAGATGGCTTCCTCTCTCTCGCTGAATTCTCAACACAATGGTCTCTTGGAGATCCATATGATGTAACTCTTTTTGCGGTGTGTTTGTTGGGATCTGATGAACTTTGAGTTTATGATCAGTTATATCTTTTTATATCCATGAAAGTATTTGAGTTTCTTTGATCTCTTTTATAGATGATCTCTTATAGCCTCGTATTTCTTCTCCGATATTTGGATTTTGTTTGGCCAACTTGATATATTCATCTTGCAATGGGAAGAGGTGCTTTGTAGTGGGTTCGATCTTATAGTGCTTGATCCCAGTGATAGAAGGGGAACCGACACGTATGTGTTGGGGAACGCAGTAATTTCACAAAAATTCCTACGCACACGCAAGATCATGGTGATGCATAGCAACAAGAGGGGAGAGTGTTGTCCACGTACCCTCGTAGACCGTAAGCAGAAACGTTATGACAACGCGGTTGATGCAGTCGTACGTCTTCATGATCGACCGATCCTAGCACCGAAGGTACGGCACCTCCGCGATCTGCACACATTCGGCTTGGTGACGTCCCACGAACTCTAGATGCAGCTGAGTGTCGAGGGAGAGTTTCGTCAGCATGATGGTGTGATGACGGTGATGATGATGCTACTGGAATAGGGCTTCGCCTAAGCACCGCTACGATATGACCGAGGAGGATTATGGTGGAGGGGGGGGGGCACCGCACACGGCTAAGAGATCCATAATCAACTTGAGTATCTATGTGGTGCCCCCCTCCCCCGTATATAAAGGGGTGGGGGAGGGGGAGGGCCGGCCCTCCTATGGTGCGCCCCATGGGGAGTCCTACTCCCACCAGGAGTAGGATTCCCCCCCTTCCCTAGTTGGACTAGGAGTGGAAGGAAGGGGGAGTGAGGGGGGAGGAAAGGGGGGCCGCCCCCCTCCCCCCAATTCGGATTGGGCTTGAGGGGGGCGCGCCCCCTCCTAGGCCTCCCGCTCTTCTCTCCCACTATGGCCCAATAAGGCCCATATACCTCCTGGGGGGTTCCGGTAACCTCCCGGTGCTCCAGTATATGCCCGAACTCACCCGGAACCATTCCGACGTCCAAATATAGGCATCCAATATATCGATATTTATGTCTCGACCATTTTGAGACTCCTCATCATGTCCGTGATCATATACGGGACTTCGAACTACCTTCGGCACATCAAAACACATAAACTCATAATGCCGATCGTCACTAAACGTTAAGCGTGCGGACCATACGGGTTCGAGAACTATGTAGAAATGACCGAGACACATCTCCGGTCAATAACCAATAGCGAAACCTGGATGTTCATATTGTCTCCCACATATTCTACAAAGATCTTTATCGGTCAAACCGCATACCGATATATGTTGTTCCTTTTGTCATCGGTATGATACTTGCCCGAGATTTGATCATCGGTATCGCAATACCTAGTTCAATCTCGTTACCGGCAAGTCTCTTTACTCGTTCCATAATGCTACATCCTATAACTAACTCATTATCAACATTGTTTGCAAGGCTTATAGTGATTACCGAGAGGGCCCAGAGATACCTCTCCGACAACCGGAGTGACAAATCCTAATCTCGATCTATGCCAACTCAACAAACACCATCGGAGACACCTGTCGAGCACCTTTATAATCACCCAGTTATGTTGTGACGTTTGGTAGCACATAAAGTGTTCCTCCGGTATTCGGGAGTTGCATGATCTCATGGTCTTCGGAACATGTATAAGTTATGGAGAAAGCAATAGAAAAAAAGTAAACGATCATCGTGCTAAGCTAATGGATGGGTCAAGTGAATCACATCATTCTCTAATGATGTGATCCCGTTAATCAAATGACAACTCATGTATATGGTTAGGAAACATAACCATCATTGATTCAACGACCTAGTCAAGTAGAGGCAAACTAGTGACACTCTGTTTGTCTATGTATTCACACATGTACTAAGTTTCTGGTTAATACAATTCTAGCATGAATAATAAACATTTATCATGATATAAGGAAATATAAATAACAACTTTATTATTGCCTCTAGGGCATATTTCCTTCAGTCTCCCACTTGCACTAGAGTCAATAATCTAGATTACATTGTAATGATTCTAACACCCATGGAGTCTTGGTGTTGATCATGTTTTGCTTGTGAGAGAGGCTTAGTCAACGGGTCTGCAACATTCAGATTCGTATGTATCTTGCAAATCTCTATGTCTCCCTCCTTGACTTGATCACGGATGGAATTGAATCATCTCTTTATGTGCTTGGTTCTCTTGTGAAATCTGGATTCCTTTGCTAAGGCAATTGCACTAGTATTGTCACAAAAGATTTTCATTGGACCCGATGCACTAGGTATGACACCTAGATCGGATATGAACTCCTTCATCCAGACTCCTTCATTTGCTGCTTCCGAAGCAGCTATATATTCCGCTTCACACGTAGATCCCGCCATGACGCTCTTCTTGGAACTGCACCAACTGATAGCTCCACCATTTAATAAAAACACGTATTCGGTTTGTGACTTAGAGTCATCCAGATCAGTGTCAAAGCTTGCATCGACGTAACCGTTTATGACAAGCTCTTTGTCACCTCCATATACAAGAAACATATCCTTAGTCCTCTTCAGGTATTTCAGGATATTATTGACCGCTGTCCAGTGATCCACTCAAAGATTACTTTGGTACCTCCTTGCTAAACTGATAGCAAGGCACACATCAGGTCTGGTACACAACATTGCATACATGATAAACCCTATAGCTGAAGCATAGGGAACACCTTTCATTTTCTCTCTATCTTCTGCGGTGGTCGGGCATTGAGCCTGACTCAAATTCACACCTTGTAATACATGCAAGAACCCTTTGTTTGCCTATCCATTTTGAACTTCTTCAAAACTTTATCAAGGTATGTGCTTTGTGAAAGTCCAATTAAGCGTCTTGATCTATCTCTATAGATCTTAATGCCCAATATATAAGCAGCTTCACCTAGGTCTTTCATTGAAAAATTCTTATTCAAGTATCCTTTTATGCTATTCAAAAATTCAGTATCATTTCTGATCAACAATATGTCATCTACATATAATATCAGAAATGCTATGGAGATCCCACTCACTTTCTTATAAATACAAGCTTCTCCAAAAGTCTGTATAAAACCATATGCTTTGATCACACTATCAAAGCGTATATTTCAACTCCCGGAGGCTTGCACCAGTCCATAAATGGATCGCTGGACCTTGCACACTTTGTTAGCACCTTTTGGATAGACAAAACCTTCTGGTTGCATCATATACAACTCTTCTTTAAGATATCCATTAAGGAATGCAGTTTTCACATCCATTTGCCAAATTTCATAATCATAAAATGCGGCAATTGCTAACATGATTCAGACGGACTTAAGCATCGCTACTGGTGGGAAGGTCTCATTTTAGTCAACTCCTTGAACTTGTCAAAAACCTTTCGCAAGAAGTCGAGCTTTGTAGACAATAATATTACCGTCAGCGTTAGTCTTCTTCTTGAAGATCCATTTATTCTCTATGGCCTGCCGATCATCGGGCAAGTCAACCAAAGTCCACACTTTGTTCTCATACATGGATCCTATCTCAGATTTCATGGCCTCAAGCCATTTTGCTGAATCTGGGATCATCATCGCTTCCTCATAGTTCGTAGGTTCGTCATGGTCAAGTAACATGACTTCCGGAATAGGATTACCGTACCACTCTGGTGCGGATCTTATTCTGGTTGACCTACGAGGTTCAGTAGTAACTTGATTAGAAGTTTCATGATCATCATCATTAGCTTCATCACTTACTGGTGTAGGAATCACTGGAACTGATTTCAGTGATGAACTACTATTCAATAAGGGAGAAGGTACAATTACCTCATCAAGTTCTACTTTCCTCCCACTCACTTCTTTCGAGAGAAACTCCTTCTCTAGAAAGGATCCATTCTTAGCAACGAATATCTTGCCTTCGGATCTGTGATAGAAGGTGTACCCAACAGTCTCCTTCGGGTATCCTATGAAGACGCATTTCTCTGATTTGGGTTCGAGCTTATCAGATTGAAGCTTTTTAACATAAGCATCGCAGCCCCAAACTTTAAGAAACGACAACTTGGGTTTCTTGCCAAACCACAGTTCATAAGGTGTCATCTCAACGGATTTAGATGGTGCCCTATTTAACGTGAATGCAGCCATCTCTAAAGCATAACCCCAAAACGATAGTGGTAAATTAGTGAGAGACATCATAGATCGCACCATATCTAAGTGCGGTTATGACGTTCGGACACACCATTATGTTGTGGTGTTCCAGGTGGCGTGAGTTGCGAAACTATTCCGCATTGTTTCAAATGAAGTCCAAACTCATAACTCAAATATTCACCTCTACGATTAGATTGTAGAAACTTGATTTTCTTGTTACGATGATTTTCCACTTCACTCATTCTTTGAACTTTTCAAATGTTTCAGACTTATGTTTCATTAAGTAGATATACCCATATTTGCTCAAATCATCTGTGAAGGTGAGAAAATAACAATATCCGCTATGAGCTTCAATGTTCATTTGACCACATACATCAGTATGTATGATTTCCAATAACTCTATTGCCCGCTCCATTGTTCCGGAGAACGGAGTTTTAGTCATCTTGCCCATGAGGCATGGTTCGCAAGTACCAAGTGATTCATAATCAAGTGATTTCAGAAGTCCATCAGAATGGAGTTTCTTTATGCGCTTTACACCAATATGACCTAAACGGTAGTGCCACAAATAAGTTGCACTATCATTATAAACTCTGCATCTTTTGGCTTCAATACTATGAACATATGTATCAAGATTTAGTAAAAATAGACCACTCATCAAGGGTGCATGACCATAAAAGATATTACTCATATAAACAGAACAACCATTATTCTCTGATTTAAATGAATAACCGTCTCGCATCAAACAAGATCCAGATATAATGTTCATGCTCAATGCTAGCACCAAATAACAATTATTTATGTCTAAAACTAATCCCGAAGGTAGATGTAGAGGTAGGGTGCCGACGGCGATCACATCGACTTTGGAACCATTTCCAACATGCATCGTCACCTCGTCCTTAGCCAATCTTCGCTTAATCCGTAGCCCATCGTCACATCGACTTTGGAACCATTTCCAACATGGGTATGTCCTCCCGAGTTTGGGGTAAAACGAGGCTGCTGCTGAGCTCCAGAGTTGCACTTCCCCTGTCCATACTTCCTTTTGCGGCTCTCTATCTGCTGCTGCTTGCCTTCAATCATAAGAGCCATGTCTACCAACTCATGGTGGTTAGTGAATGTTTCCACCATCAACTGCATACTCGGCTCATCATTTAGCCCTTCCATAAACTTCTGCTTCGCGGCATCTGTGGCCACATCATCTGGGCATAGCGAGCTAACTTACTAAACTCATCCACGTACTGCCCCACAGTACGATTTCCCTGGCGTAAGTTGTGAAACTCGCGCTTCTTCATACTCATAGCTCCAGCTGAGACATGTGTAGTGCAGAATGCATGCTGAAATTGATCCCAAGTGACATTGGCCATGGAGAAAGTGGCAGTGTAGTTCTCCCACCATGACGCTGCGGGTCCATCCAGTTGGTGTGCGGCAAAGCGCACCTTCTTAGCATTTGTGCAACCTGTGGTGGTCAGCTCCCTTCCAATCCTGCGGAGCCAGTCATCAGCCACAATCGGCTCGGTGCTACTAGATGATGAGGACATGACTACCTTGGATATGACCAAAAATATTGCATATATGCATATTTGTCAGGTGATTTCTAGTGCAAACTATTCAATAATCTATTTATGTTATCCAGAACAAAAATACTTCACACACTTTTGTGTTTTGTCTAATTGCAGGTGTATGGGACATTTGTACAATCCACATATGAAGATAAGGAAGAAAGAGATGTTTATTTGCTGTCCAAAAAGTTCTCTCACGTCACTTTTGGCCCAAGAGAAGATAGAGTCCAAGTCTCTCACGTTCTGGATTCAGATTCGGACTGCACAGACATACCTGACTCAAAACGCACACAAGTTTTTCATACGGACTCCGAAGTGGATGATTCTTTTTTTGTTGGAAACTAGATTTCGTGCACTTTCCAACCCAATTGGAATCACCTTCAAATTCTTCCGGAGTGTTGAATTGTGGACGAAACAATCTGATGCTACAGCAGAATCCGAGTCAAACTACAAGTCCAAAGGTGCTACATCACCTCCACTTGGGCCCATTGGCCTTGTACGACCTAGATTTAGTTTTAGGCTGCCTTGGGACGTCCTCCCACCTCCTTGGCCGCCACCCCTTTCTCCTATATAAGTAGATCCATCTAGTAGCTTTTCCTTGGGATTTGTTTAGTTAAAAGTTAGCCATTGCAACTTCGTGTACTTCGTTTGTGTCCAACGACCAGACCAAGACCGCTTACGGATCCTCACCTTTATCAATACTTCATATATACTCGCAATATTCAGATTGCTTTTATCATATTCTTGCTTGTTCTTCGATTGCTTGCAGGAATAGACCTTCGTGGTCAGGTTGATTGTGCTCCAGCGTGGTCAATAACCTTTCGGAGTTGGTTTAGCGATTGCTAAGGCGCGACGTCGTGCACGTTTGTAGTCGGATCGTCAAAGTCATCTTCACCAAATCGATAGTTATCATCTCATCGAAAGATCGGGACACCCCACCTCTGCCAAGTGGTATCAGTTTTCAGGTTGCTCGGTGAGAATTTCCAGTTTTCCTTGATTAGATTTATTTTCTTACCTATTGTCCAAGAAAAAGCCACAAAAAAGAGTTAGATCTGTTCATCCTTTATCCAAGCCAGTCTGAGCCTTTGCAATTTTCTATTCATTGCTTGCATAGTTGAATTATCGGTTGCATCGTCGTGTCAGTTGCTGGTCTTAGTGTCTAGTTCCTTTAGAGTTTCGAGTTCTGTTCACATTAGTCACGCCGCCGCTGCATCATTATCCGTTCCGCTGTCCACCATCCCATCTATTAATTTCCACCACGTGCTATGCACTGTTCATTGTCATAATCATAGTTGAGGTCATTCACATCTTCGCCTGATCCAATCTGCATCTTATCTAGTTTGTCTTGGAAAGAGGGAGAAAAAAAAGATAGAGAAAAAAAAGAGAAAAAAAGGAAAGAAAAAGAGAGAGAAGAAAAAAAAAGCGTGAGAAAAAAAAGAGAGAAGAAAAAAATTGGATCTATTTAGAATCAATCTCGTACCTGAATTCGGATTGGAATCTGTTTTGCGCACTGTTCAGTAAAACAGGTGTATCTTCCTCATACGAAGTCCGTTTTGGCTCCGTGAGCACTCAAATTGAAGATAGCGACGAGCCGCATCTAAATAGTTCCAGAAGCTTTTTCAATATTTGACACCTCAAAATCGGCTTCTAAATAGGTCTTTTTGCCCTCCGAAGTTCGTGAACACAACTTGTTCCAATTTTTCAGGCCAGTTTTAGAATTCTTTGACTCCTCATATCAACTCGGAATTGAGTGATTCTTTTTGCCTCGGAAAGCTTGAGTTAGTAGCATTCTTTGAAAGAATTTATCAGAAAATTGTCTCAAACTTTTCAAGAGGAAAGTTGGAGAGAGAGTTGTTGTATATCCTGCTTGGCCGTTGTTTTTCATCATTATCTTCACTGCCGTTGTGATCTTCACTTATATCTTGCTGTCAAGAGCTACTTAGTATCCTTCATGGATGCTAGTTGTGCTACGCCGTGACCTCATTAGTGTTCTAGGCTCGCGTCTCTAGTCCGGTCTAGCCTAGGACCAGCACAGTACCGTCGTTGAGCGTTTATTCAACATTGCATCTTTGAATTGATTATTGCTAATCTTTTGCTACCATATATAGCCAACCCAGCTCCACATATTTCTACACCGTGTATACGTACGCTCCCCTGGCAATCGCTTTACTCAATATTCGTAGTTACTTGACACCGCTGGTTGCCGATCACCGCCTGCTGCATGGTAAGAACTTGTAAGACATTGATATTTGCTTTACTGTGAGCGTTTTACCACCACATCCTAGTAGTTATAGGAACATTATTTTTGGGTTTTGTTTCTTGTTCTACTAATCATGACAGGATCCAGAGTCAATTCATGGGCTTTGTCGATCGCGGGAGACGTGCCACCACCTTTGCAAATACCACAACCGTCACGAGAGGTGCACAAACATCCAAATGCACATGATCAGGTTAATGTATCTATACCACCATTTAATGGCCGTTTTAAACCTGCTTTATATATTGAATGGGAGTTCGACATAAAAAATATATTTGCTTCCCATAATTTCAATGAACATAAAAAGGTTAAGGTTGCGGTTGGTTCTTTCACTGGTTATGCTTTGGTTTGGTGGAGTGAATATTGTCGGTTACATGATAGAGGCGGGGTGTCCCGATCTTTCAATGAGATGATAACTATCGATTTGGTGGAGACGACTTTGACGATCCGACTACAAACGTGCACGACGTTGCGCCTTAGCAATCGCTAAACCAACTCCGAGAGGTTATTGACCACGCTGGAGCACGATCAACCTGACCACGAAGGTCTATTCCTGCAAGCAATCGAAGAACGAGCAAGAATATGATAAAGCAATCTGAATATTGCGAATATATATGAAGTATTGATAATGGTGGGGATCCGGAAGCGGTCTTGGTCTGGTCGTTGGACACAAACGAAGTACACGAAGTTGCAATGGCTAACTTTTAACTAAACAAATCCCAAGGAAAAGCTACTAGATGGATCTACTTATATAGGAGCAAGGGGTGGCGGCCAAGGAGGTGGGAGGACGTCCCAAGGCATCCTAAAACTAAATCTAGGTCGTACAAGGCCAATGGGCCCAAGTGGAGGTGATGTAACACCTTTGGACTTGTAGTTTGACTCGGATTCTGCTGCAGCATCAGATTGTTTCGTCCACAACTCAACGCTCCGGACGAATTTTGATGAGGACATGACTACCTTGGATATGACCAAAAATATTGCATATATGCATATTTGTCAGGTGATTTCTAGTGCAAACTATTCAATAATCTATTTATGTTATCCAGAACAAAAATACTTCACACACTTTTGTGTTTTGTCTAATTGCAGGTGTATGGGACATTTGTACAATCCACATATGAAGATAAGGAAGAAAGAGATGTTTATTTGCTGTCCAAAAAGTTCTCTCACGTCACTTTTGGCCCAAGAGAAGATAGAGTCCAAGTCTCTCACGTTCTGGATTCAGATTCGGACTACACAGACACACCTGACTCAAAACAGACACAAGTTTTTCATACGGACTCCGAATTGGGTGATTCTTTTTTTGTTGGAAACTAGATTTCGTGCACTTTCCAACCCAATTGGAATCACCTTCAAATTAGTCCGGAGCGTTGAGTTGTGGACGAAACAATCTGATGCTGCAGCAGAATCCGAGTCAAACTACAAGTCCAAAGGTGTTACATCACCTCCACTTGGGCCCATTGGCCTTGTACGACCTAGATTTAGTTTTAGGCTGCCTTGGGACGTCCTCCCACCTCCTTGGCCGCCACCCCTTGCTCCTATATAAGTAGATCCATCTAGTAGCTTTTCCTTGGGATTTGTTTAGTTAAAAGTTAGCCATTGCAACTTCGTGTACTTCGTTTGTGTCCAACGACCAGACCAAGACCGCTTCCGGATCCCCACCATTATCAATACTTCATATATATTCGCAATATTCAGATTGCTTTATCATATTCTTGCTCGTTCTTCGATTGCTTGCAGGAATAGACCTTCGTGGTCAGGTTGATCGTGCTCCAGCGTGGTCAATAACCTCTCGGAGTTGGTTTAGCGATTGCTAAGGCGCAACGTCGTGCACATTTGTAGTCGGATCGTCAAAGTCGTCTCCACCAAATCGATAGTTATCATCTCATTGAAAGATCGGGACACCCCGCCTCTATCAAGTGGTATCAGTTTTCAGGTTGCTCGGTGAGAATTTCCAGTTTTCCTAGATTAGATTTATTTTCTTACCTATTGTCCAAGAAAAAGCCACAAAAAAGAGTTAGATCTATTCATCCTTGGTCCAAGCCAATCTGAGCCTTTGCAATTTTCTTTTCATTGCTTGCATAGTTGAATTATCGGTTGCATCGTCGTGTCGAGTTGCTGGTCTTAGTGTCTAGTTCGTTTAGAGTTTCGAGTTCTGTTCACATTAGTCACGCCACCGCTGCATCATTATCTCTTCCGCTGTCCACCACCCATCCATCAATTTCCACCACGTGCTACCCACCATTCATTGTCATAATAATAGTTGAGATCGTTCACATCTTCACTTGATCCAATCTGCATCTTATCTAGTTTGTTTTGGAAAGAGGGAGAAAAAAAAAGAGAGAAAAAAACGAGAGAAAAAAAAGAGAAAAAAAAGTCAGAGAAAAAAAAGGAGAGAAAGAAAAAAAAAGTGTGAGGAAAAAAAAGAGAAAAAAAAAACAAAATTCGGATCTTTTTAGACTCAATCTCGTAGTTGAATTCGGATTGGAATCTGTTTTGTGCACTGTTCAGTAAAACAGCTTGGCTGTTGTTTCACATCATTATCTTTACTGCCGTTGTGATCTTCACTTATATCTTGTTGTCCAGAGCTACTTAGTATCCTTCATTGATGCTGGTTGTGCTACGACGTGACCTCATTAGTGTTCTAGGCTCGCGTCTCTAGTTCGGTCTAGCCTAGGACCAGCACAGTACCGTCGTTGAGCGTTTATTCAACATTGCATCTCTGAATTGATTATTGCTAATCTTTTGCTACCATATATAGCCAACCCAGCTCCACATATTTCTACACCGTGTATACGCACGTTCCCCTGGCAATCGCTTTACACAATCTTCAGAGTTATTTGACACCGCTGGTTGCCTGTCACCACCTGCCGCATGGTAAGAACTTGTAAGATATTGATATTTGCTTTACTGTGAGCACTTTACAACCACATCCTAGTAGTTCATAGGAACATTATTCTCGAATTTTGGTTCTTGTTTCTACTAATCATGACAGGTTCTAGAGATAGAAGTTCTTGGACGACGGACACATCTTCACCATCACAAGAGTTGGGACAACACACACAAGCATATGGTCAGGTTATCTCTTTACCATCATTTGAGGGTAGATTTAATCCTGCTATTTATCTAGCTTGGGAGCTTGAAGTAGAACAAGTTTTTAGTCACCATGATTTTTCTGAACTTGAGAGAGTACGAGCTACCATTAGAGCATTTACTGGTTTTGCTTCTGTTTGGTGGAGTGTACATTGTAAGAAAAACATTGATAACCAACCCACAACTTGGAAAGTTTTGAAAGCTGTAATGAGACAACAATTTTTTCCTCCTTACTACCGTCGTGAATTGCGTTGCAAATTGGAGCAATTAAAACAAGGCAGTAACACTGTTCATGCTTACTACCAAGAGTTCAAATCTTATATGCATCATTGTGACATAGAAGAATCTGAGGATGATACAATGAATAGATTTTTTGGTGGTTTGAACCATGATATTCAGGCAAGATTTCGGTATATTCCTCGTTGCATTACTGGTATGTATGTCCGTGCTTGTACCTTTGAGAGACAGATACAAGAGGATGCATTGGGTGACTACAACAACTACTATTCCAGTTCATGCTCACCATCGCCGGTTGGTTACTCCACTATTGCACCTACTAGAGCAGCCCCACCTCGGATTGTGAGCGCAACATCATCTCAAGGGTATGGTACATTGTCAATGTCCGTACCTACATCAGCTACATCTTTGCCACAAGGTAGCAGTAAAGGTATTGATGATATAACTTCATATGAGAATGATGCATGCCTAGTTAACTTGAATGCGTCATGTATTGAGTTACCTGTTGATTTGAGCACACCACCTATTTTAGAGAATCTTGTTACTGTCATGAATGCGTCATGTGATCAAACAACTGAAATATCAATAATTTTGAGTGCACCCATTGAATTAACTGTTGATGCAAAAGAACTAATGTTTAATCATTTTGATATGGCCTCCAATCTTGGTGATGATTCTGTGTCCAATGACTTATTGCATGTTTGCTTATTTAAGCATGTTGTAGCATGTAAATTTGATGCAAGTAAGGTTTATTCACCAAAGTTGGGATGGTTTAATGATGAACATTGCGAATCTTTTGAAATGAATAAGAGCTTCACTTATATGTGCAAACTGAGTTCTAATATTTTCATGCCTTCTACTTCTTGTGATAATTTTTTGGCTTTAGTTTTTATGAACTATGAAAGTTACTCATGTATACATGTGTCATACATGCAAAAATCAAGGGAAGTAAAAATGGATGACATATACATATACAACATGTACACCTTGTCTCTTTTGTTAGCCACATTTCAGATTAAGCAACGCCGAGGACGGCTTTATTTTCAAGAAGGGGAGGATGATGAGGACATGACTACCTTGGATATGACCAAAAATATTGCATATATGCATATTTGTCAGGTGATTTCTAGTGCAAACTATTCAATAATCTATTTGTGTTATCCAGAACAAAAATACTTCACACACTTTTGTGTTTTGTCTAATTGCAGGTGTATGGGACATTTGTACAATCCACATATGAAGATAAGGAAGAAAGAGATGTTTATTTGCTGTCCAAAAAGTTCTCTCACGTCACTTTTGGCCCAAGAGAAGATAGAGTCCAAGTCTCTCACGTTCTGGATTCAGATTCGGACTGCAGAGACATACCTAACTCAAAACGCACACAAGTTTTTCATACGGACTCCGAATTGGGTGATTCGTTTTTTGTTGGAAACTAGATTTCGTGCACTTTCCAACCCAAGTGGAATCACCTTCAAATTCGTCCGGAGCGTTGAGTTGTGGACGAAACAATCTGATGCTGCAGCAGAATCCGAGTCAAACTACAAGTCCAAAGGTGTTACATCACCTCCACTTGGGCCCATTGGCCTTGTACGACCTAGATTTAGTTTTAGGCTGCCTTGGGACGTCCTCCCACCTCCTTGGCCGCCACCCCTTGCTCCTATATAAGTAGATCCATCTAGTAGCTTTTCCTTGGGATTTGTTTAGTTAAAAGTTAGCCATTGCAACTTCGTGTACTTCGTTTGTGTCCAACGACCAGACCAAGACCGCTTACGGATCCTCACCTTTATCAATACTTCATATATACTCGCAATATTCAGATTGCTTTTATCATATTCTTGCTTGTTCTTCGATTGCTTGCAGGAATAGACCTTCGTGGTCAGGTTGATTGTGCTCCAGCGTGGTCAATAACCTTTCGGAGTTGGTTTAGCGATTGCTAAGGCGCGACGTCGTGCACGTTTGTAGTCGGATCGTCAAAGTCATCTTCACCAAATCGATAGTTATCATCTCATCGAAAGATCGGGACACCCCCGCCTCTATCACTAGAGAACACTGGCGGATTCAACCTCAGAAAACGGGCTAAGTTGTCAACTGGAGGTGTTGTTGTTGTTGTTGTTGTTGTTGTTGTTGTTGTTGCTGTTGCCTTGGTTATGGACTAGCAACTGCATCAAGGCATTCTGTTGTTGGATCAACTGTGTGAGCTCCGGTGGGAAGATAAATCCGGGTTCACGTCTCGGAGGCATCTGATAGGTTTAGAGGGGTGAGAATAGAATAGAGTGAGGTCTAAAGAGAGATCACTACCCATATACACATGAGACAAACACATTCATTTCACACCACTCAATTCAAACAAGATCATACAATCGATCTAAACTACCGTTACAAAATACTCAGACTATTACTATATACATGGGGGATACTAATAGTAATATGGTGGTCGACTAAAAAATTTGATCGGTGGAAGACTCCATGGTATCTGCTCCAGCTTCGTCTTCATAATCATCATCACTGTCGGGGTCGGAGTCGGTGTCATTGATTATGATGTAGTCTTTAGGATGGTTGTCCTCCTCGGGTTTGGGATCTCCCATGAATATTCCTAGCTTCTTCTTCAGGTCTTCATTCTTCTCCAGTAGTACTGCAATTTCTTCTTCATATCCATCACATGTAGACGTGAGCTTCTCTTCTAGCTCCATGTTCCTGGTCATCACTTTCTTCATGTCTATCATACTGGCGCACATCTGGTTCTCCTGACGACAAATGTGCCGGTTTAACTCTTGGATGTAGGATGCAATGGATTTTTCCCTCCTAGTGCTAATAATCTCCCATTGCTCAACTCGGCGTCCACATATCTGGTAGATGGTGTCCTTAAGATCCTTGTTGTAGACCTCGCCGATGCGTCCCATGGCGATGTGGGCGGCCATGCTCTTTCCTAAACTCCAGGTTGGTGCATCAAAGGAAAACTATATGGGCTCAGTAACTGGTGCAAATGTCCTTCCTGGAACATGAACTCGAATCATGCAATGCTCCTCTTCTGGTAAAGTGGCAGTGTAGGTCCCGGTGAAGCTTGGTATTCCGATGCTTAGGTACCTAGTGACTTCCTTCAAGTGTCGTCCAAAAGGTGTGTCCTCATCTGGTTGAGTGAACTTGTTCCTTGGGTCCGCCATCTATAGATTAGAAAATGGAGAACAGGCAGAAAAGAGTAGAGGAGACTATCCTATGGCTTATCCTAGTCGTCGTGTCCTACAGTCAACGTATGCTTTGATACCATCTTGTAGCAACCAGACCTCAGACGGTCAAGTCTCTGTGCTTAAGTGTCATCCCTGGATCGGTATTGCTGACACACACAGTACTGGAGTATTTATAACAGAGTTTAATCACACACTTATTACATCGATTGTCTCAAATAGAGAACTTAATAAAATAATATGGCTGAAGGCCATCTAAATAAGATAACAGCGGAAGCTTTGAAGGTAGAAGAGCCCATCCAACTCCACGACAAAACTGAGTGCATGACAATGACCTAGGGCACCTTACTCTTCGTCTGAAAATTCTACAACATAATATGTTGCGGCCTGCGTAGGTCAGCACATGGAATATGCTGGCAAGATAACACTATAGAGCAATGAACAAGTAACAACTATAATTACATGCATATATGGCTGGTGGAGGCCCTATGGTTATCATTTGCATAAAGCTAGTTTTTTCCTACAACAAAGGAATATATTTTATTTAACTACAAAGTTTGTTGAAACATTGAGATGGTAACCCCAACTCGATCCCAATTAAAAGTTAAGAACCCAACAAATTAATTAAGTAGAGTGATGAGATCAACATAATAATTCAAGTACCAAATACTCAAGATGTCCATAACCGTGGACACGGCTAATCATGATTAGTTTGTACACTCAGCAGAGTTTTGCGCACTTTTCCCCACAAGACTTGATCTCCTCCGTTGTATTTCTCGCACTACATGGTGTTTGAGAAACGGATGACCGACACACAGTCTTTCCAAAGAGGTCCCCTTAACTGATAGATAGGACGGTACACCTACAATCCCCTACATCTGCTAGCCCATCATGGAAAGGATTCCCACAACTTACTAAACTATGCCATAGCCCATAATGGCATGTGGCTGCAAACGCAAGTTTCTAGCATGAAGAATATTATGATCCCTTTGAGCCTTGGTGGCAAACCATAGGATGATCACACGGATTCCCCGGGATCTCCTTGGACAATACTGGATTCCCCAGGTGCCCACAAACCAATCCAACCAGATGTGTATTGAAGTAGCCACCTTAAGTTAAACCTTCATTAATGATAAGGACATGACTACCTTGGATATGACCAAAAATATTGCATATATGCATATTTGTCAGGTGATTTCTAGTGCAAACTATTCAATAATCTATTTATGTTATCCAGAACAAAAATACTTCACACACTTTTGTGTTTTGTCTAATTGCAGGTGTATGGGACATTTGTACAATCCACATATGAAGATAAGGAAGAAAGAGATGTTTATTTGCTGTCCAAAAAGTTCTCTCACGTCACTTTTGGCCCAAGAGAAGATAGAGTCCAAGTCTCTCACGTTCTGGATTCAGATTCGGACTGCACAGACACACCTGACTCAAAACGCACACAAATTTTTCATACGGACTCCGAATTGGGTGATTCTTTTTTTGTTGGAAACTAGATTTCGTGCACTTTCCAACCCAATTGGAATCACCTTCAAATTCGTCCGGAGCGTTGAGTTGTGGACGAAACAATCTGATGCTGCAGCAGAATCCGAGTCAAACTACAAGTCCAAAGGTGTTACATCACCTCCACTTGGGCCCATTGGCCTTGTACGACCTAGATTTAGTTTTAGGCTGCCTTGGGACATCCTCCCACCTCCTTGGCCGCCACCCCTTGCTCCTATATAAGTAGATCCATCTAGTAGCTTTTCCTTGGGATTTGTTTAGTTAAAAGTTAGCCATTGCAACTTCGTGTACTTCGTTTGTGTCCAACGACCAGACCAAGACCGCTTACGGATCCCCACCTTTATCAATACTTCATATATACTTGCAATATTCAGATTGCTTTTATCATATTCTTGCTTGTTCTTCGATTGCTTGCAGGAATAGACCTTCGTGGTCAGGTTGATTGTGCTCCGGCGTGGTCAATAACCTCTCGGAGTTGGTTTAGCGATTGCTAAGGCGCAACGTCGTGCACGTTTGTAGTCGGATCGTCAAAGTCGTCTCCACCAAATCGATAGTTATCATCTCATCGAAAGATCGGGACACCCCGCCTCTATCAAGTGGTATCAGTTTTCAGGTTGCTCGGTGAGAATTTCCAGTTTTACTAGATTAGATTTATTTTCTTACCTATTGTCCAAGAAAAAGCCACAAAAAAGAGTTAGATCTATTCATCCTTGGTCCAAGCCAGTCTGAGCCTTTGCAATTTTCTTTTCATTGCTTGCATAGTTGAATTATCGGTTGCATCGTCGTGTCGAGTTGCTGGTCTTAGTGTCTAGTTCGTTTAGAGTTTCGAGTTCTGTTCACATTAGTCACGCCACCGCTGCATCATTATCTCTTCCGCTGTCCACCACCCATCCATCAATTTCCACCACGTGCTACCCATCATTCATTGTCATAATAATAGTTGAGATCGTTCACATCTTCACTTGATCCAATCTGCATCTTATCTAGTTTGTTTTGGAAAGAGGGAGAAAAAAAAGAGAGAGAAAAACGAGAAAAAAAAAGGAGAAAAAAAAGTCAGAGAGAAAAAAGGAGAGAAAGAAAAAAAAAGTGTGAGGAAAAAAAAAGAGAAGAAAAAAAATTGGATCTATCTAGAATCAATCTCGTACCTGAATTCGGATTGGAATCTGTTTTGCGCACTGTTCAGTAAAACAGGTGTATCTTCCTCATACGAAGTCCGTTTTGGCTCCGTGAGTACTCAAATTGAAGATAGAGACGAGCCGCATCTAAATAGTTGCAGAAGCTAGTTCAATATTTGACACCTCAAAATCGGCTTCTAAATAGGTCTTTTTGCCCTCCGAAGTTCGTGAACACAGCTTGTTCCAATTTTTTAGGCCAGTTTTAGAATTGTTTGACTCCTCATATCAACTCGGAATTGAGTGATTCTTTTTGCATTCGAAAGCTTGAGTTAGTAGCATTCTTTGAAAGAATTTATCAGAAAATTGTCTCAAACTTTTCAAGAGGAAAGTTGGAGAGAGAGTTGTTGTATATCCTGCTTGGCAGTTGTTTTTCATCATTATCTTCACTACCGTTGTGATCTTCACTTATATCTTGCTGTCAAGAGCTACTTAGTATCCTTCATTGATGCTAGTTGTGCTACGCCGTGACCTCATTAGTGTTCTAGGCTCGCGTCTCTAGTCCGGTCTAGCCTAGGACCAGCACAGTACCGTCGTTGAGCGTTTATTCAACATTGCATCTTTGAATTGATTATTGCTAATCTTTTGCTACCATATATAGCCAACCCAGCTCCACATATTTCTACACCGTGTATACGTACGCTCCCCTGGCAATCGCTTTACTCAATATTCGGAGTTACTTGACACCGCTGGTTGCCGATCACCGCCTGCTGCATGGTAAGAACTTGTAAGACATTGATATTTGCTTTACTGTGAGTGTTTTACCACCACATCCTAGTAGTTATCGGAACATTATTTTTGGGTTTTGTTTCTTGTTCTACTAATCATGACAGGATCCAGAGTCAATTCATGGGCTTTGTCGATCGCGGGAGACGTGCCACCACCTTTGCAAATACCACAACCGTCACGAGAGGTGCACAAACATCCAAATGCACATGATCAGGTTAATGTATCTATACCACCATTTAATGGCCGTTTTAAACCTGCTTTATATATTGAATGGGAGTTCTACATAAAAAATATATTTGCTTCCCATAATTTCAATGAACATAAAAAGGTTAAGGTTGCGGTTGGTTCTTTCACTGGTTATGCTTTGGTTTGGTGGAGTGAATATTGTCGGTTACACCCTGATTATATACCTACTACTTGGGATGATTTGAAACTTGCCATGCGACATACTTTCGTCCCTGCTTATTATACTCGTGACATGATTAAGAAGTTGCAACACTTAAAACAAGGTAGTGAAACTGTAACAAAATATTATGATGATTTACAAACTACCTTGTTGCATTCCTCTTTAGAAGAAAGTGAAGATGATTTTATGGATAGATTTTGGGGAGGATTAAATCGTGATATTCAAGAGATACTAATTCATGAAGAGTGTTATCCTATGGACCATTTGTTTCATCTTGCTTGCAAAGCTGAACAGGAAATAAAATGACGTGTTGGCCACGAGGAGAACAAGCGCACGGTGCACATTCCAAAAGTTGATATGATTGTTCCTTCAACTACTAGGCATACTATGACAACCACATCCGTTGTTGTCAGGACTACATCACCTCCACCATGTGACACATCGCCCCCGAGAGTGGCTACATCATCTGAGTTGATCATAAGAGGTAATGACAAAGGTACTGATCTTCCATCTCTACATGAGAACGATGAATGCCTTGTCAATTTGAATGCACCATCTGATGAGCTACCCACTACTTTGATCACACCACCTATTTTAGAGGACTACATTGATAATTTGACTTTGCCATGTGATCAAACAACTGAAATACCAACAATTTTGAGTGCACCCATTGAATTAACTATTGATGCAAAAGAACCAATGTTTAATCATTTTGATATGACCTCTAATCTTGGTGATGATTCTGTGTTGAATGACTTATTGCATGTTTGCTTATTTAAGCATGTTGTAGCATGTAAATTTGATGCAAGTAAGGTTTATTCACCAATGTTGGGATGGTTTAATGATGAACATTGTCAATCTTTTGAAATGAATAAGAGCTTCACTTATATGTGCAAACTGAGTTGCAATATTTTCATGCCTTCTACTTCTTGTGCTAATTTTTTTGCTTTAGATTTTATGAACTATGCAAGTTACTCATCTATTCATGTGTCATATATGCAAAAATCAAGGGAAGTAAAAATGGATGACATATACATATACAACATGTACACCTTGTCTCTTTTGTTAGCCACATTTCAGATTAAGCAACGCCGAGGACGGCTTTATTTTCAAGAAGGGGAGGATGATGAGGACATGACTACCTTGGATATGACCAAAAATATTGCATATATGCATATTTCTCAGGTGATTTCTAGTGCAAACTATTCAATAATCTATTTATGTTATCCAGAACAAAAATACTTCACACACTTTTGTGTTTTGTCTAATTGCAGGTGTATGGGACATTTGTACAATCCACATATGAAGATAAGGAAGAAAGAGATGTTTATTTGCTGTCCAAAAAGTTCTCTCACGTCACTTTTGGCCCAAGAGAAGATAGAGTCCAAGTCTCTCACGTTCTGGATTCAGATTCGGACTGCACAGACATACCTGACTCAAAACGCACACAAGTTTTTCATACGGACTCCGAATTGGGTGATTCTTTTTTTGTTGGAAACTAGATTTCGTGCACTTTCCAACCCAATTGGAATCACCTTCAAATTCGTCCAGAGCGTTGAGTTGTGGACGAAACAATCTGATGCTGCGGCAGAATCCGAGTCAAACTACAAGTCCAAAGGTGTTACATCACCTCCACTTGGGCCCATTGGCCTTGTACGACCTAGATTTAGTTTTAGGCTGCCTTGGGACATCCTCCCACCTCCTTGGCCGCCACCCCTTGCTCCTATATAAGTAGATCCATCTAGTAGCTTTTCCTTGGGATTTGTTTAGTTAAAAGTTAGCCATTGCAACTTCGTGTACTTCGTTTGTGTCCAACGACCAGACCAAGACCGCTTACGGATCCCCACCTTTATCAATACTTCATATATACTCGCAATATTCAGATTGCTTTTATCATATTCTTGCTTGTTCTTCGATTGCTTGCAGGAATAGACCTTCGTGGTCAGGTTGATTGTGCTCCGGCGTGGTCAATAACCTCTCGGAGTTGGTTTAGCGATTGCTAAGGCGCAACGTCGTGCACGTTTGTAGTCGGATCGTCAAAGTCGTCTCCACCAAATCGATAGTTATCATCTCATCGAAAGATCGGGACACCCCGCCTCTATCAATTAACATTAACTCTCACAAATTTCATGAATACTCTCAAACCCAAACCACGTCTACGAGCATAGCATAGCAGTGTAAGCATAACGTAGAAACTCCCAGGGTTTGATATAAGACAATAGGTGCTACCTCATCAACTACCCCAACACCCACATGTTAAACAAGTCCTACTCATGCAATGTTTGAGGGTCTAAACTAATGCATAAAAACTAGGTAATGAAGGGATATGATCACAGTGTTACTTGCCTTGCTGACAATCGGAAAACCCTAGAGATTCGTAGTAGCAAGCCTCGCACTCCGGAAACTCTATCATGAACAAACAATAACATACATAAGCACTCAAGCATAATATGCAAAGGTAAAACCAAGCGAAAAGATCTGAAGAGAAAGTTCAATAGAAGAGCTTCGATTTGCAAAAAGAATCAATTGAATCAGAGTTACGAAACTCAAACTACGATCAAAAGAAGATCGAAACCAAATCTTCTTACAACCAAGTTTTAAACTTTCAAAACCAAGTTCAAGTTGATTATCTGGATAGAGTGGATCGAGACGAAGATTTTGGCGTTGGTTTCACTGCATTTTGATAAACTAGCAAAAAGTAACGAGGGTTTAGAGATCAGGGACTAATCTGCAAGAAAAGTATTCACGGATAGGTCCCTGGGTGAAAATAAAAATAAAAAGAAAAATCTATCAGACGAACGTCCGCTAACAGATACTAACGAACGAAAACCAGTCGCTATTAGAAACTAACGGGTTAACGTTCGTCAACAAACGAACTAAAACAAAAACTGATCTAAAAAATAAACCAAAAAAACCAACGATTTATACCGTTTTAACCGGAGAAAACCGGCGGCGGCGGTTTTGATGGCGGCGGGAGCCGGCGGGGTTCGGCGGTGGGCGTCAGCGGCGCGGCGGGGCAACTCCAGCACCGTGCGTCGGCGACAGCGGCAGCAGGCGGCGGCGGCTTGATGAGGGGAGAGGGAGGCGGGCGGCTCCGGCTTATAAAGCCCGGGGCGAGGCGGTGGCTTGGGCGAGGAGGCAATGGAACGGGAGTCCGAGCCGGACTCCCCAGGCAGCGGCCGCCGCGGGGACTCCTCCCGAGCGGGGAAGGAGGCGGCACGCGAGCTGGGCCGTGGCCCGGCTTCGGTTGGGCTGGCCCAGGAACTTTTTTTAAAAAATAAATAAATTTCACGGCGAAAGAAAAATCCTAATACAATATAAAAAAAATCTAAAAAAAATACCAGAAACAATTTTCACCGTCTAGACCTAATATTTAGGACAATATGAACATTTTTTTGGGCCAAAAATGCAATTTTCAAATATACATGGTTTTCTCTAATTGAAATAAAATAGCAAATAAAATTACAAATAAAAAATAATTTGATTTTACAATTTCTTCTCCAATATTTCTTTCTGTTTGAAGAAGTCATTTTATCTTCTCTCATTTATTTTTGTTATTGGAAATAATTGAAAAGAGAATATAAAAATCAAATTTATCCTTTCTTCAAATTTGAAATAAATTCAAATATGAAAATTTAGTGAAACCTCCAACTCTCTCCTTGGGTCCTTGAGTTGCTTAAGATTTCTTGGATCAAAACCAAAATGCAAATAAAATATGATATGCATATGATGATCTATGTATAACATCCAAGTTGAAAATTGGGATGTTACATATCTGAGGGAAATACCTACCGCTGCTATGCTGCATCATCCTTTCCTCTTTGGGGAAATACCGACGTAGCTTCAAGCGACATCAGATAGCGGCGTAAGGCTTGCTGGTATCGTGTAGCATGTAGAGCTTCCCGGAGACAGATCTCCGTGAGGAGCATGGCATCGTCATGCCATAGCTTCTCTTAGGCTACTTTATCGTAGGCAAGTACCCGAGGTGACCCATATATGCGTTCCGTGGGGAGCACTTCTTCTGCCCCATATACTAGGGAGAAGGGAGTCTGGCCAGTAGCTCGATTTGGTGTCATCCTGATTGACCAAAGAACCACTAGCAACTCATCAATCCAGCGCTTGCCGCATTTTCGCAGGCTATCAAAGGTTCTTCTCTTCAGCCCCCGCAACACTTCAGCGTTCATCCTTTCAGTCTGCCCGTTGGTCCTTGGATGGGCAACGGAGGTGAAAGAGACCTTACTCCCAAGGTTCTGGATGTACTGCATGAAGGTGCGGCTTGTAAACTGGGTGCCATTGTCTGTTATTACTCTGTTGGGTACGACAAAATGACACACCAGTCCTTTGAAGAACTTGATAGCTGACTACGCCGTCACCTTTCTCACTGCTTCCACTTCGGGCCACTTTGTAAACTTGTCGAATGCAACGTACTAGAATTCAAAGCCCTGGTAGCACGGGGGAAGGGGCCCAAGATATTGAGACCTAGACCACGAAAGGCGAGGACAAATGGATGATCTGCAAGGCTTGAGCTGGCTAATGAATATTCTTGGTGTGGAACTGGCATGCTTCACACTTGGTGACGAGCTCAGTTGCATCCTGGAGGGCGGTGGGCCAATAGAATCCTTGCCGGAAAGCTTTCCCGATAAGTGGTCTTGATCCCAGATGTGCGCCACACGCGCCTCCATGTATCTTTGCCAATAGCTCTAGTCCATCCTCTTGACTGATGCACTTCAACTTCATGCCATTCGGCCTCTTTCTGTACATATTGTTGTCTACAAACTGGTACTTACTCGATTGTGGGCCAACTTTCTCACACTGTGTTGGTGTCAAAACTGACAGATCTCGGGTAGGGGGTCCCGAAGTGTGCGTCTGAGGTTGATGGTAACAGGAGACATGGAACACAATGTTTACCCAGGTTCAGGCCCTCTCGATGGAGGTAAAACCCTATGTCCTGCTAGATTAATATTGATGAGTATGGGGGTTACAAGAGTTGATCTACCACGAGATCGTACTGGCTAAACCCTAGAAGTCTAGCCTATCTAATTATGATTGTCATTACAGACTAAACCCTCCAGTTTATATAGACACCGGAGGGGACTAGGGTTATACAAATTCGGTTATAGTGAAAGGAATCTTCATATTTGATCACCAAGCTTTCCTTCCACGCCAAGGAGAGTCCCATCCGGACACGGTAGAGTCTTTGGTCTTTGTATCTTCATAGCCCATCAGTCCGACCCATGGCTAACAGGCCGGACGCCCAAGGACCCCTTAGTCCAGGACTCCCTCACTAGCCCCTGAACCAGGCTTCAATGACGAGGTGTCCGGCGCGCAGATTGTCTTCGGCATTGCAAGGCGGGTTTCCTTCTCCAAAATAGTCTTCGGACGCAAAGAATGTATCTGGTTCTATAACACAAGTACCATGCACAACCGTAGAGAGTATAATATTTCACGAGTCAAATCCGCTGACAACTTTTGGCAATGTGATGTCCCGTCTGACCGATCATTATTTCGAATCGTTTTTCGGCCTGCCGCTCCATATTTCGAAATGCGGCTTTATTGGCACGTCTTGTCAAAGCAGAGATCATGTCTGATAGAGGCAAAGGTGTCCCGTCTTCCGATGAGATGATGGATATCACTTTGGTGGCAGTCGACTTTGACGATCCGACTACGAACGTGCGAGGACGTCGCGCCTTAGCAATCGCTAAACCAACTCCGAGAGGTTATTGACCACGCCGGAGCATGATTGTTAGAGGCAAAGGTGTCCCGTCTTTTGATGAGATGATGGATATCGCTTTGGTGGCAGTCGACTTTGACGATCCGACTACGAACGTGCGAGGACGTCGTGCCTTAGCAATCGCTAAACCAACTCCGAGAGGTTATTGACCACGCCGGAGCACGATCAACCTGACCACGAGGGTCTGTTTCCTGCGAGCAAACGAAGAACAAGCAAGAAACTGAGATTGCAATCTGGATATTGCGAATATAAGATGAAAGCTTTATTGATCAAGGTGGGGTTCTGTGACGCCTTTGTCTGGTCGTTGAACACAAACGAAGTATGCGAAGTTGCAGCTATGGCGAACTTTTAATCTAAACAAAACCCGAAGTCTAAACGATGCCCTAAGGGCTGTATATATGGAGGAAGAGGGGGGGAATTTCATGGCCCTTGGTGGAGGGGTCCGAAATCAACCCTATCTCTTGTTTCCCCACACATACGTACTCTAAAAATAGCCTATACTTATGTATTTCGAAATTACATGGGCCTCGCCCAAAAATAAGGTGACGCAGCACCTAAAATAGCCTCGGGACGAAATTTATGAAGTGGCATCTTGTATATTTCGTCCAAGGCTTCATGCACCCATTATGGTGGCTTCAAAGTCCTGAAATCATCACTTGTAACTCCGTTCTTGTTCCCCTTGCGCATGCCATCATCTCCATGCTTGTTCTTGCTCCAATGTTCATCCTTCTCCAAGCTAGGCCCTTCATTTGTCAGCAAAACAAATGTATCCAATTTAGGCAGCATCATATTCTCATGAACATTAGAATCATTACCAAGAAACGAAAGTACCTGGTAATTTAGTTGGCGTGCACGAGCTCTAGTAATTGGTCCAGTATGTATAGCAGCAGGGGCTGTGGGTGTAACAATTGTATTGATGTCCTCATCATCCTCCCCTTCTTGAAATGAAGTTGTCCTCGACGGAAGTTCATCTTCCTCACCCAAATAAGGCTTCAAATCTGCAATGTTAAAAGTGGGACTAACCCCAAAATCTGCAGGCAGCTCAAGTTTATATGCATTATCATTTATTTTCTCTAACACCTTAAAGGGACCATCAACACGTGGCATTAACTTTGATTTGCGCAAATCAGGAAATCTATCCTTACGGAAATGTAACCAAACAAGATCTCCAGGTGCAAACACAACATGTTTTCTACCCTTATCTCCAGCAAGTTTATATTTAGCATTCATACGCTCAATGTTTTCCTTAGTTAACTCATGCATTTTTAAAATCAATTCAGCACGTTGTTTAGCATCAAAATTAACCTTCTCCGAAGATGGAAGAGGCAACAAATCAATAGGTGCACGAGGTAGGAAACCATACACAACTTCAAAAGGGCACATCTTAGTAGTAGAATGCAATGAACGACGATAAGCAAATTCAATATGAGGCAAGCATTCCTCCCACATTTTCTTATTATTCTTCAAAACAGCCCTAAGCATAGTAGACAACGTTCTATTGACTACTTCAGTTTGTCGATCAGTTTGGGGGTGACAAGTAGTACTAAAAAGCAGTTTAGTCCCCAACTTAGCCCATAAACATCTCCAAAAGTGGCTAAGAAATTTAGTATCACGATCTGAAACAATAGTATTTGGCACACCATGCAAGCGAATAATTTCACAAAAGAACAAATCAGCAACATTAACAGCATCATCGCTTTTATGACATGGTATAAAGTGTGCCATTTTCGAGAATCTATCCACGACAACAAATATGCTATCCCTCCCCTTCTTTGTTCGAGGTAAACCTAAAACAAAGTCCATAGATATATTCTCCCAAGGAACACTAGGTACAGGCAAAGGCATATATAAACGATGAGGATTGAGTCGTGACTTAGCTTTTTGACATGTAGTGCAGCGAGCAATAAAACGCTCAACATCCCGTCTCATCTTTGGCCAAAATAAATGTGTAGCAAGTATGTCCTCCGTCTTCTTCACGCCAAAGTGTCCCATTAATCCTCCTCCATGCGCCTCCTGCAACAACAAAAGACGAACGGAGCTAGCTGGAATGCATACCTTTTTAGCACGAAACACAAATCCATCGTTAACGACGAACTTGTTCCACATTCTTCCTTCTTTACAATTCTGCATTACATCTTTAAAATTAGCATCATGCACATATTGATCTTTGATGGTCTCCAAACCAAATATTTTGAAGTCAAGTTGTGAAAGCATAGTATAGCGGCGAGACAATGCATCAGCAATAACATTTTCTTTTCCCTTCTTGTGTTTAATGAATAAGGAAAAGTCTCAATGAATTCAACCCATTTAGCATGTCTACGATTCAGTTTAGCTTGACTTTTAATATGTTTCAAAGATTCATGATCAGAATGTATAACAAATTCTTTGGGCCATAAATAATGTTGCCATGTTTCTAAAGTCTGAACAAGAGCATATAATTCTTTATCATAAGTAGAATAATTCAGACTAGGCCCACTCAATTTTTCAGAAAAGTATGCAACAGGTTTGCCATCTTGTAATAACACACCGCCTAATCCAATTCCACTAGCATCACATTCAAGCTCAAAAGTCTTATTAAAATCAGGAAGTTGGAGTAAAGGAGCATGTGTCAACTTATCTTTCAATACCGAGAAGGCTTCTTCCTGTGCGGTACCCCAAAGAAAAGGCACATCTTTCTTTGTAAGCTCATTGAGAGGTGCAGCAATGGTGCTGAAATCTCTCACAAAACGCCTATGGAATCCAGCGAGGCCAAGAAAACTCCTCACTTGTGTGACTGTTTTGGGCTGCGACCAACTCTCAATAGCTTCAATCTTGGCTTTATCAACTTCAATTCCCTATGGAGTAACAACATAGCCAAGAAAAGATACTCGGTCGGTGCAAAAGGTGCACTTCCCAAGGTTACCAAACAAACGTGCATCACGTAGAGCAATAAAAACAGCACATAAATGTTCCAAATGTTCTTCCAAAGATCTGCTATAAATCAATATGTCATCAAAGTAAACTACCACAAATCGTCCAATGAAAGCACGTAAAACTTCGTTCATTAATCTCATGAAAGTACTAGGTGCATTAGTTAACCCAAAAGGCATGACTAACCACTCATATAATCCAAACTTAGTTTTAAATGTTGTTTTCCATTCATCTCCCAATTTCATACGAATTTGATGGTATCCACTACGCAAATCAACTTTGGAGAATATTGTAGAGCCACTCAATTCATCAAGCATATAATCGAGCCTAGGAATAGGATGACGAAAACGAATAGTAATATTATTAATGCCTCTACAATCAACACACATACGTGATGTACCATCCTTTTTCGGCACTAGAATAATAGGAACAGCACAAGGACTAAGGGATTCGCGTATGTAACCTTTGTCGAGAAGCTCTTGTACTTGACGCATAATCTCCTTCGTCTCCTCTGGATTGGTACGGTATGGTGCACAGTTTGGCAGTGAAGCACCGGGAATTAAGTCAATCTGATGCTCACTCCCTCGAATAGGCGGTAATCCCGGTGGCACGTCTTGTGGAAAGGCGTCAGCGAACTCCTGCAAAATGTTAGTGACAGCAGGAGGCAAAGAGGAAGGCACGTCCTGGAATGAAAATAATGCCTCTTTGCACACAAAAGCATAGCAAACAGATTTGCTGAAATCTAGCTCATCAATATCAGATTTGGTGGCAAATAAACATGCACTTTTCAATTTAATTTCAGAAGCAACACTAGATGGTTTATTATTAGGCTTCATTTGTTGCTCAAATTCTTTTGCCACAATCTGATTTTCACTCTTATTCTTCTCCTGTTTTGCTTTATTAGCTCTATTAATATCATCTTTCAAAATGGAATCAGGAGTCATAGGAAGCAAAGTAATATTTTTATCCTTATGAACAAGAGTATAGTGATTGTTTCTACCATGGTGTACAGAGTTTTTATCAAATTGCCATGGTCTACCAAGTAATAAGGAACATGCTTGCATAGGTACCACATCACAATCAACATAATCAACATATGTAGAGATACTAAAATGCACACGAATAGTACGTGTTACCTTAGCCTTGCCGCTGTTGTTGAACCATTGGATGTAGTAAGGATGTGGATGTGGTCTTGTGGTGAGAGAAAGCTTCTCCACCATCTCCATGCTAGCCAAGTTGTTGCAGCTCCCTTCGTCTATTATGACGTGCACAGAACGTTCCTTCACAACTCCCTTGGTATGGAACAAATTGTGCCTCTGATTTTGCTCAGCTTGTGTGACCTGCACACTCAAAACACGTTGAGCAACTAAACATTCATACCTGTCAGCGTCTTCAGGAGCCATGTATTGCGTCTCATGATCAGAATCATCTCCACCATGTTCTTCACGTGTAATAAGAGCCAAAGTCTCCTCATCATAGTCACTAGCGGACTCATATCCACCATCTGCGGTAGCAATCATCACACGCGGAGATTTGCATTCTCTCGCATAATGACCTCCTCCCTTACAACGACGACAAATAATATCACTTGTGTGCCCTATTGATGCCATGGAAGAAGAAGAACTCTGTGCAGGCCCAGCAGGTGCGCTCTTGGCAGATAATGGTGGTTGTGCCTGTTTTCTTGTATCACGACTGGAGGAGGCACCTGATTGAGGTGCTGGTGCAGTTGAAGTAGAAGATGCACGCGGTGTCCATGATGAAGGTCGGCTTGCAGAAAAGTTAGATCGCGCCAATGCTTGTCGATCCTGCACTTCACGTTCAGCTTTACAAGCAAGATGGAATAAACAAGTGATATTAGTATACTCCTTATAGTCTAGAATGGTCTGAATCTCTCTATTTAATCCACCCAGAAAACGTGCAAGCATAGCTTCATTCTCCCCAACAATACCACGTCTAATCATGCCAATTTGTAATTCCTGATAATATTCTTCTACAGAATTTTTCCCTTGTCTTAAACGCTGCAATTTTTGAAGCAATTCACGTTGATAATATGGTGGAACCCAACGCGTACGCATAGCAGTTTTCAAAGCAACCCAAGTAGTTGGAATAGGATATAATCTACAATGTTCAGACCACCATACACATGCAAAACTAGTGAAAGCACAAACAGCAGCAGCAACCCGTCTCTCCTCGGGATATTGTAAACATGTAAAACGTTGTTCAGTTTCTAACTCCCAAGTAAGATATATATCACGAACATATCTACCCTCAAATGGTGGAATATTCAATTTCAGTTTAGGAATATGCACATCATCTCGTACCTGAGGTGGTGGTGCAGGCCTACCATTATGAATATATACCTGAGGTCGACCTGCTGGTGGTGGTGCTGGTGGGTGCACGTAGTTCTGATTTTGATCAACCTCATCCTCATAATCGCCCGCATTGTCATCATCCTCCTGGGTACCAGCAGCAGCAGTAGCAGGAGCCAAAGAAGCATCAATAATAGGAACAGCAGCACCAGAAGTTTGGCCATCCTCAATAGGAACACGCTTCGCTCGTCCATACTGATTCGGAAGGATGCGTTGTTGTTGGTGTTGCAGAGGTGCGATAGGTGCAGCCGGCGGTGGTGGTGGTAAACGCGCGAGCAATTCATTAAACTTGCTATCAAGCTTTGTTTCGAACGTCTTCTCCATGCCATCTATCTTCTCCATGGCCTCGTCAAATCTGTTTAGCACATCTTGCACCTGTCCACTCATCATTTGCTGAAATTTATCATGTAGTTGTTTGTTCGTCAGGTTCTCCCAATCAGTCTCATCGGCTTGTGATCCTACCATGGTTAGCAGCAAATAGAAACACACAAGAATATGATCCTACAGACTACTAAGAAGTGGTGGTGGTGTATCACAAACCCGTCAAGCAAAACTCAAATTCTTACCAGTTCTTACCCAGCAGCAGGCGGTGATCGGCAACCGTTGTAGTCAAAACTCTCAAAGCTTGGATAGAGCGATTACCAGGGAGAGTCAAACGCACGACGTAGATGTATGTGGAGCTGGGAAGGCTTATAATATGGTAGCAAAAAGGGTCAGCAATAATCAATTCAGAGATGCAAAGTTGAATAAACGCTGAACGACGGTACTGTGCTGGTCCTAGGCTAGACCGTGCTAGAGACGCGAGCCTAGAACACTAACAAAATCACGGCGCTGCACGTAAACAAGGAAAAAGCACACTCTGGAATTTTCTTTTTCGCTCTTTTTTTTGCGCTGTTTTTTTTTTTGCGAAAAATCACTATAATGGCGAGTGTCTCAAAACTCTTCCTAGGTCAAACTGATAGGATGGGCACAAAATTTTTTCGACCAATTTTTTTTTTTGTTTTTTCGACTGCCCGGACCCAAAAACTGGAAACAGGTCAAAAAAACTTCCTATAATGGCACTTGTCTCAAAACACTCAGAAACACCTAAAAATAGGATAGCCAGAATTTTTTTTGAAAAATGCGTTTTCGAAAAAATTTGGGCCTAAACGGAGGGTGGTTTCCGGACACTTTTTTTTTTCCGAAACCTACTCCGGCAAGGAAACATGAATCGGAATCGGATCTAAAAAACACACCTAATATGCAAGGAACTCGGATTGGTGGTGGATATATGGTGGTGGTATATGGCAGCGGTGGTGGTATATGGCAGCGGTGGTGGTATATGGCAGCGGTGGTAATATATGGGTATGGATCGGTGGTGGTATATGGATACGGATTGGTGGTGGTATATGGATACGGATTCGGAGCGGTGGTGGTAGGTGACAGGGGCGATGATGATGGTGCGGTGGCGGCGTGACAACTTATGACCAGAACTCGAAACTCTAAAAGACTAACGCTAAGACCAGCAACTAGACACGACGAAGCAACCGCAAATTCAACAAAGCAAAACCCTAAAAAGATTATGCAAAGGCTCAGATTGGTTCGGATATGATGAACTAACCCTAATTTTTTTTGGCTTTTTCGTGGACTGTAGGTATGAAGAACAGACTCGATCTAAACTACGAAAAACTGTAAAATCTCACCGAGCAACCTGGAAATCTGATACCACTTGATAGAGGCAAAGGTGTCCCGTCTTTCGATGAGATGATGGATATCGCTTTGGTGGCAGTCAACTTTGACGATCCGACTACGAACGTGCGAGGACGTCGCGCCTTAGCAATCGCTAAACCAACTCCGAGAGGTTATTGACCACGCCGGAGCACGATCAACCTGACCACGAGGGTCTGTTTCCTGCGAGCAAACGAAGAACAAGCAAGAAACTGAGATTGCAATCTGGATATTGTGAATATAAGATGAAAGCTTTATTGATCAAGGTGGGGTTCTGTGACGCCTTTGTCTGGTCGTTGAACACAAATGAAGTACGCGAAGTTGCAGCTATGGCGAACTTTTAATCTAAACAAAACCCGAAGTCTAAACGATGCCCTAAGGGCTGTATATATGGAGGAAGAGGGGGGGAATTTCGTGGCCCTTGGTGGAGGGGTCCGAAATCAACCCTATCTCTTGTTTCCCCACACATACGTACTCTAAAAATAGCCTATACTTATGTATTTCGAAATTACATGGGCCTGGCCCAAAAATAAGGCGACGCAGCACCTAAAATAGCCTCGGGACGAAATTTATGAAGTGGCATCTTGTATATTTCGTCCAAGGCTTCATGCACCCATTATGGTGGTTTCAAAGTCCTGAAATCATCACTTGTAACTCCGTTCTTGTTCCCCTTGCGCATGCCATCATCTCCATGCTTGTTCTTGCTCCAATGTTCATCCTTCTCCAAGCTAGGCCCTTCATTTGTAAGCAAAACAAATGTATCCAATTTAGGTAGCATCATATTCTCATGAACATTAGAATCATTACCAAGAAACGAAAGTACCTGGTAATTTAGTTGGCGTGCACGAGCTCTAGTAATTGGTCCAGTATGTATAGCAGCAGGGGCTGTGGGTGTAACAATTGTATTATGTCCTCATCAATGTCCCCTTATTGTGGGATTCTCATCAATACGGGCGTGGGTAATCCAACCGTGTAGTTCGCACAACCCTCGGGAACAGGCGAGTTTCAAGGCGAGTGGGGAGGCGCTTAATATTCACTTCCTTTATAAGGAGATAAGGATTCCCCTTTTTCACCCATGCCTTATCTCCTTCCGTCTACCCACTCTCGAGCTCCAGCGCCCAAGTTCTCATCTTTCCTCCCCCAAGAAAGCACTCCAATCATGTTCGGAGCGCAGGGCAAGTGGATGGCCTCCACCGTCAAGGAGAAGGACATCACCCAACTTCGGGAGGCCAGATATTTGTCCAGGGAGATCGCCCATCGGTTTCCTGCTAAGGGACAAATCATCCCCACTTCGGAGCCCCATGAGAGGGTCGTGTTCATCCCTGATTTCGTCCATGGGCCGGGCTTTCCTCTTCACCCATTCGTTTGCGGACTCATGTTCTACTATGGGCTGGACTTCCATGATCTAGCCCCCAATTCCTTCCTCACCATCTCAGTGTTTATACTCGTGTGAGGCCTTCCTCCGCATCCCTCCCCACTTCGGACTATGGCTGAAGAGTTTTAATGTGAAGTCAAAGGTGGTGGGCGGCGAACACGCAAAATGCGGAGGCGCCATGGTGAGCAAAATGTCCAACATCCCATGGCCCAAAGGCACCTTCGTGGAGACTATCAAGGGATGGCAGAAGAAGTGGTTTTATGTCACTGAGCCCCACGATGCTGCCTAGGCCGCGGCTCCTGAATTCAAGTCCGGGGCCCCTATGCGGCTTACCTCCTGGCAGGAGAAGGGCCTGGATTGGTCTTCGTCGGATGAGTTGACTGCGCTTCAGACGTGCATCAGGAGCATGATGGACAAGAATGTCAAGCTCGTTGATGTGATTCGGGTGATGCTAATTCGCCGGATCCTTCCATGCCAGAACCAGGCTTGCCATCTATCCGGCCAAGCACAAGACCCTGCGACGCTTTTTCAGAACTACGCACGAGGAGATGTAGAAGGTGCTCTTCAGGGCCAACGAGACGTGGTCGGAGACAACCAATGACTGCGGACATGATCTGGCCCATCCTGCCAGTTCGGTAAGTATTCCATGCTTCATGGCGTATCCCTTTCTGGCTTGCTCAAGGAGGTTGTCCCAACTTCCCTATTTTGCTTATTCAGGGTTGGACAAAGAAGGCGGAGTGGATTCGGTGTTCGGCTCCGTTGCCCGAGGAACCAGCCATCCCGCTTTTGACGAAGATGCTGGTTCCGGTGCCCTATGTGCCGCCGGAGAAAAAGGCCAAAAAGAAGGCCAAGGGGACTAGAGGAGGCCTCTATCCCAATGGTACTTCAGACGTGGCGTCCGAAGATCACAAGGAGGAGGAAGGGGAGGAAGAAAGCAACTTCCCCCTCCCCGAGGGGGGGGGGGAAGAAGAGGGCGGTCTCCATAGATCTGGAGGCGAAGGCGTCCAAGAAGGAAAGGCTTCCCTTGCGGATAGCTCTGTGTGGGACATCGATAGCAGCCCAGAGTGGCACCCTCGAAACAAGCCCCTGGCCGAACCGTGAGTATCCCAAGACCCTGAAGTATTCATACATCCTCCTTTTTCACCTCATAACTCTAACATGCTGAATCATGCATTTGCAGTCCGGCTCACTCCATCCTCGAGCGATCCACGTCTTTGAGGAACTCGTTGGATCCCAAAGTGATGGACAGCGGGTCCCTTCCAACGGCCTCCTCTCCCAAGGCTATGGATGATGCCGAGGTGTTGTCCCAAAGGATCCCCGGCCAGGCAGAGACGTAGGAGGTCGTCCAGACAATGCCAGAGGGCGAGACCTCAGCCGCCGAACACATGGGGGAGTAGATCCCCATGGAGACCGGCGGTGGGGGCTATTTCCAATTCGGCCCCCAGCCGAATGCGGTCTCGGAGACCTATACGGCTCCTGAATCCGTCCAGGAGCCTCCTTCATTGGAAGGAGGTGTGCCCATTCCACCCGTGACCTCTGTCCAACCAGAGGCGCCGGATACTCTACTAGAGGCACTGCGTAGCGCTTCCATCATTGAGGAACACCATACCCTCATGGGTGTGGTGATTGGGAAGATTCAGTCTGTGAAGAGCGGACTGACCAAAGCCTGCGCGAGCCTTCTAACAAGCTTTGAGGTAAGTGCTGCATTTATGTGAAAAGAAAGTTACGGTATAGATAGTAGCCCCTGAGACTCTGTCTGGTGTTCGGAAAGAAAAGCCGAAACAGAGGATCAAATAGTTTGTCACAGGAGACTGATTTAATTTGTCTTTGTGAATAAGCAAGCCTCGCTGCTAGCCGGGACTTCTCATGCTGCCGAAGTCTCCGGACTGAAGAAGAGGCTGGAGCAGACCGGGGAAGAGCTCGGTCGTGCGAGAAGGCAGCTTGCGGACAAGCAGGGTATGTAATGACCTATTCAAATATATCAAGATATTAATTGCTTGTGTTGATCGTGTGATAATTGGTAGGGGCGGCATCCGAGGTGGAAACCCTCAAAGCAGCGCTGGCCGAAGCCTAGAAGAGAGCGGCAGACGAGTAGGACACCCAGGGTCGGCGAGGTCCAGCAGGAGCTGCAGGACGCCGTGAAGAAGTGCGAGGCTTTAGAGTGCAGGAATGTGGACCAAGAGTCCGAACTTCCCCAGGCTCGTAGAAGTGCACAAGAGGCCCAGGTCGAGGCCCAGGGCGCCCTCCAAGAAATCCAGGAGGCCAAGAAAATTGCGGTGGGTAAGGTTTTCATTATGCAGAGCAAGTATGTGAAGAAGAGATATCTCATGCTAACCCGGATTTGGAGTTCTCCAGGGGCGTTTGCGAATCTGCCCAGCAGTATTTCTGACGCTGTGGCATTCTTCTGAGCAGGGGAGCTCAACGGAGAAGTTTTTCTGGTCGCAATATGTTGCGCTCGAACAACCGATGGATTTTGTTGACCAGCTGAAGCAGCTGCTCGAGCTGCATAGGGTGGCCGAACTGGCCATGAAGGACTTAATAATCTGGCTGTGTCCTGCAGAAGCTATGCCCGGCAGCTACTTCAGACTCGTGAAGTGGCTGGTCTATGCCTGCCCTCGACTTGACGTTGTCAAGCGGTTGGTCTGTATAGAAGGTGTGCGGATGGCCTTCGTCTGTGTCAATATGCAATGGGTGAAGATGAATGCCATCAAGCTCGCGAACGAAGAACCGCCCGAGGGAAAGGAGCACAGCACGCCCGCGCAATACTTCGACGATGTCCTGGAGGGATCCCGTATTGTAGCCGAGCAATGTGTGAAGGACATTATTTTTGAATGAATACATTCATGTAATCTTGTCTTGTATGATGAAGACAAGGCTTGATATGCAATATAATGCTTTTTTGTTTTGTTTATTTAAAATTTTACCTGTTGTGCGGTGGTTTTCACCAAATCTGAGAGTTGGCCAGTCGTCGGCTTCAACCCCCACGTAGGTAGTATGGGGTGTTCAGGATGAATCTAAACACTCTTTATCCAAGGGTTTGTCCTTAAAGGAGTTGTGTAGCACAACGAACCAGGCAACCGGACTATGTGGCTTTATTACCCTCACTTAGCCATAGGAGTTTGACAATGAAAATATTTATGCAGCCCCTAGTATTCGGACTAGGGCGCTGTGAACTCTTGATCGGATAAGAACCGATTCATCGCATAATGCAGAAAAATCGCTCAAGATTTGAGACCTCCGAAGAGCTGACCGGCTCACGCCGCATCATGACAGTCAGTTTTCGGCTTTCTCTACTGAGGTGCTCATCGGGATAAACCAGGACACAATCGCAGTAGTTCTCCCTTTACTACCCTAGCTCATATAGCGGAATGTAAGGTAGTAAGCACAGGAGCCGGGCAACCCAACTATTGACCAAAGACATGGTTCGGAGACAATGCATATAATGCTAAATTTGGGGTGCCGAACTGTACTGTAATAGTGTTCGGACTTGTTGCCATAGTGTGGGGCACGATAAAGCCCCTGACGGATTATGGCGTACCAAGGTGTACAGATGCAAATTAAAATAGCAAAAAATAAAAGTAAAGAGGAAGCTAGTGCCACATAGGTTGGGACGCAAATTGTTTGCATTATAATTTTAATTAATACGTCAAAGTACGTGAAAAAACAAAGGGGTGCGAGAAGTAATAGTGGCTATTTACATGCCAAGACCAAGGAGGACCTGCGTACGGGTCCTGAGAACAGGTAGAGTGATCACCCAAAGGGACATCTAGAGATTCCCCCGCACGTCTGTGCTACTTGCCACCTTGGTGTGTCCGTTCTTCGAAAGGACCAATTATGAGGCCGATGAGAGGTACCTGCGGAAAGGAAACCCGAAGAGGAAGAGAGAAAAAGTGAAAGTATGTGTGTCCAGGGGAGGTCGAGCTTTATAATGGAACACAATCTAGGTATGTCTCCGTCTATGCCCATGGTATTTTGAGTGCGTAGTTATGTACGCGCGGCGCGTATGCCGCCACTTAGTGTGGACTGGGACGGAGGCCGAATTGCTAGCTGGGCTCTTGATGAGCTGGGCTGTCCTGGCGCATGGTATCCCGGACTCGTTTGACAGTGTTCGGTAGTATGCCTGCCAGATTAAGGTTCTGCTTATGGAGGCCGCTCTGCACTTTTGCTGCCAAGGCAGCGGTGTGCTCCTCTGTACGGAGGGAGCGCTCCGTATTTCCATTGACTGTTATGACACCACGTGTTCCGGGCATCTTGAGCTTGAGATAAGCATAGTGTGGTACCGCATTGAATCGGGCAAACGCAGTTCGTCCGAGCAGAGCGTGATAGCCTCTGTGGAAGGGGACGATATCAAAGATTAACTCCTCGCTTCGGAAGTTGTCCGGAGATCCGAATCCAATGTGATTGAGCCCGAGAAGTGGGCCTCTACACCTGGTATAACTCCTTTAAAGATAGTTTTTGTGGGCTTAATTCTTGATGGATTAATGCCCATTTTGCACGCTGTATCCTGATAGAGCAGGTTCAGGCTGCTACCACCATCCATGAGGACGTGCGTGAGGTGAAATCCATCAATGATTGGGTCGAGGACCTATGCGGCTGAACCGCCATGACAGATACTGGTCGGATGATCCGTGCGATCAAAAGTGATCGGGCAGGAAGACCATGGGTTTTACTTTGGGGCGACTGGCTCCATCGTGTAGACGTCCCTAAGGACGCACTTGCATTCCCTCTTGGGGATGTGGGTAGCGTATATCATGTTTACCGTTTTAACTTGGGGGGAAACTTCTTTTGTCCCCCTGTGTTCGCTGGCCGGGGCTCCTCGTCGTCGTTATCGCTTTGCGACCCCTTTTCTTTGTCTTTGGCATTTAACTTGCCGGCCTGTTTGAATACCCAACAACTCATGTGGGTATGATTGGCTGGTTTATCAGGGGTGCCATGAATCTGGCATGGGCGATCGAGTATGCGGTCCAGGCTGGAAGGTCCCTGATTATTTCTTTTATATGGCTTCTTCCGCTAACCGGACCTGGAGCCACTGAATCCGACGTTGACTGCCGTGTCCTTGGTATTATCACCGTTGCCTCGACGTCTATATTTGTTGCGTCGGGGCTTGCCCTTTGCTGTTTCTGGCTTCCAAAGTGCCAGGTTCGCTTGTATTGTTATACTACGGGCTAGCCAGCTATCTTCGCTTGCACAAAAGTGGGTCATGAGTTCCATGAGGGCTGCCATGGACTTCGGCTTTTCTTGGCCGATGTGTCGAGCGAGCCATTTGTCCCGTTTGCTATTTTTAAATGCCACCAAGGCTTCGGCGTCCGGACAGTCAATGATCTGGTTCTTTTTGGTTAAGAACCTAGTCCAGAGTTTCCTGGCTGACTCTCCAGGCTCTTGAATTATGTTACACAAGTCATCGGCATCTGGAGGTCGAACATATGTACCTTGGAAGTTGTCAAGGAAGGCTTCTTCCAAGTCCTCCCGGCTGCCAATGGAATTTTCGGGCAAGCTGTTCAGGCAGTGCCGAGCTGGCCCCTTGAGTTTTAGGGGGAGGTATTTAAGGCATGAAGTTCATCACCGTGGGCCATATGAATATGGAGAATGAAGTCTTCGATCCATATCGCAGGGTCCGTGGTTCCATCATATGATTCGATATTCATGGGTTTGAACCCTTCTGGGAATTCATGTTCCATGACTTCATCAGTGAAGCAGAGAGGGTGTGCAACGTCTCTATATCGGGCCAGTTCGTGACGTAGTTCGGATGGAGTCCGTCCGCGGCTTTCGGCTCAGACGTAACTATACTTTCCATGTTTGGCTCAATAGCCGTCGTCACGCGTCGGGGCATGCCCCCGTGATACATAGATCGATCTGGCCGGACCTGCTTTATTCTTCAGGCCCTGCCGGAGATCGTATGTGTATCTCTGAGCAGTTTTGTCTTTGTATTTATGGTAAGGTGGTACAGGCTGGTATTCGGCTTTGGTTGCCGCTTTCTCCCGACCACGTCGTGGTCAGTCAGCCATATTGTGCGCTGATGGCACGGGCTCCAACGCCTCATCATCGAATTGACGTAATAATTTGCGCTTTGGGTAACTTTTGGCTGGGCGCTTGAGGCTGTGTTCCTTGGCCGCCAGGGCATCAGTCCATCTATCATTGAGCAGATCTTGATCAGCTTGAAGCTGCTGATGTTTCTTTTTAGGCTCCTTGCAGTGGCTATTAGCTGGTGCTTGAAGCGCTCCTGCTCAAGAGGTTCCTCAGGCACGATGAAATCCTAAGTGTCGAGGCTCGCCTCATCCTCGAAGAGCGCAAGATAATTACTGTCCTCCGAGTCTTTGTCCGTGGCCTGTTCACTAGGGCTAACTTGCCCATCTTCCCGTTCATTTTGTTCGGTAGTTGCCTCAATGGGGTCTTCATTGTCTTCGGCACCCTCCAGAGTGTTATCTTCCCCTGTGCCGGTGTTGCTATCTTTGCTGCAGCATGACTTGGAGTGGCGCCGCTGACGCCGATGCTTTGGTTGTATCTCGGGAGGTTTACCCTCAACCGGATCTTCCTTGTCATCGCCGCTATTCTCTTTTGCTGCATCTACCATGTATACGTCATACGAGGAAGTGGCCGTCCAGCGTCCGGTAAATGGTGGGTTTTGGGCCTCTTCTTCTCCGGCATCGTCGTCCATGCCATCGATGTCGTCGGAGCCATAATCAAGCATGTCAGTTAGGTCTTCGACAATGCCTATTAAGTGGATGGGGGTGGGAAGCGAAATTCTCTGTCATCGGCCTCCAGTTCGAACCGGATATAATTCGGTTATGAGTCCCCTGCTAGGGAGAGTGTTCTTAATGAGTTTAGCATGTCGCCTAAAGGTGAGTGTCGGAAGATGTCCACAGAGTTGAATTCAACGATCGACGCCCGATCAAGCTCGTCATGCACGAACGCACATGCCTCGGAACCTATAGCTGGAAACGTGTCTGAGGTTCTGGCAACATAGATCTCACTTGATGTTGGGTCTGTGTGCGGCTCCAACGCCGCTGAGTCTACGGCCTCCATGGCGGAGCTGGGCCTCCCGTTCTCGGATGGCGTGATCTGCTCCGGATCTAAGGCTGGAGCAATTGTAGGTTCTATCCCCTGGGTGTCATATGATGACAGGTTTAAGCCATGTTCATCGTGGTGACAGGGAGCGGCTACTGCCGCGGTCTCGAATCCGTTGAAGATCAAGTCTCCGTGGATGTCCGCGACGTAGTTCAAGCTTCCAAATCTAATCTGATGGCCAGGGGCGTAGCTATCGATCTGCTCTAGATGGCCAAGCGAGTTGGCCCGCAGAGCGAAGCCGCCGAACACGAAGATCTGTCCGGGGAGGAAGGCTTCTCCCTGGATAATGTTGTTGTGGATGATTGACGGGGCCATCGAACCTCTTGGCGACGACACGACATAACTCTCAATGAAAGCACCAATGTCGGTGTCAAAACCGGCGGCTCTCGGGTAGGGGGTCCCGAACTGTGCGTCTGAGGTTGATGGTAACAGGAGACAGGGAACACAATGTTTACCTAGGTTTGAGCCTCTCGATGGAGGTAAAACCCTACGTCCTGCTAGATTAATATTGATGAGTATGGGTGTTACAATAGTTGATCTACCACGAGATCATAATGGCTAAACCCTAGAAGTCTAGCCTATCTAATTATGATTGTCATTACAGACTAAACCCTCCAGATTATATAGACACCAGAGGGGACTAGGCTCATACAAAGTTGGTTACAGTGAAAGGAATCTTCATATATGATTGCCAAGCTTGCCTTCCATGCCAAGGAGAGTCCCATCTGGACATGGGTAGAGTCTTCGGTCTTTGTATCTTCACAGCCCATCAGTCCGGCCCATGGCTAACAGGCCGGACGCCCGAAGACCCCTTAGTCCAGGACTCCCTCACATTGCTCCGGATCATCAGGAAGTTCTCTAGTTTGCAAGAATTGGAGTAAGTGTTGTGCCATACAGGCACGACGACAAGGACCAAAGGCATCTCTTCTGTTGTGGGAACACTTGCTTCAACAGCAAGAACCTAGGATTCCGCCTGAGAGTGTGGATCCCCATCCAGCGCATGATTTCCCCCGACAGCCTTTTCACTAGTAACTCCAGGAAGCTCTGCCAGGAAATGCTTGCCGGTGTTGAGCTTCCTTCTTTTTCTAGCCAAGGCTAACGGAGAAACTGTCAATCGGAAAGGATAACTTGGTGTTACTTTAGTACGAACTCTTGGATAGATTGATCAGAAAGAATAACTTTGAGGTGTTTTCGTACCCTACAAACAATTTCTTCTTATGTTCTCCGCTAGATAAGAACTTTGAGATTATTCTTCATCGCATGTTGAGGGATGGTTATATGATCCATTATATTAGCATTGCTGAGAGATTGCACCAGCGAAAGAACGAACCCTAGGCTTAGTTTCTAAGCATTGCAAACCGTTTGTGCTCACTTTTGTTACTTGCTACCTTGCTATTTTTATTGTTCCTACTACCAAAATTAATATCTACTATCATTACTACCCTTGTATCACTGTCTCTTCGCCGAACTAGTGCACATATACAATTTACCATTGAATTTGGTGTGTTAGGGACACAACAGACTCTTTGTTATTTGGTTGCAGGGTTATTTGAGAGAGACCATCTTCATCCTACGCCCCCATGGATTGATAAACCATAGGTCATGCACTTGAGGGAAAATTGCTACTGTCCTATAAACCTCTACGCTTGGAGGCCCAACACCAGTCTACAAGAACAAGTTGTGTAGTAGACATCAAGCTCTTTTCTGGTGCCATAGTCAATGAGGTGAGTGCTTGAGGGTATATCTTTAGATCTTGCAATTGAATCTTTTAGTTTCTTGTTTTATCGCTAGTTTGGTTTATAGAAAAAAATTACAAAAAAAGTAATTGAGGTGGCCTCATATTATTCGTCTTTATCATGTCTTTCTTGAAAATGATGGAAAGGAAAACTGTGCTCAATTGATAGAATAAGAATTCAATAAAATGTTTGGCATACAATCTTTGAATGATGAGCACAATTGCAATATTGTTAGTATTAATTCTTTGAATATCCATGATGCTAGTGATATGCAAAGCCATAAGCCTGGGGATACTATTGTAGGAATGAAGTATGTTTACCAGAGGGGGTGAATGGGAGTTTTAAATTTTCTTCAAAAAACTTAAATCTCTCAGAACCCAGCTCCGGAATGAGGTAAAAATAGACTACCATGAACTAAGGCAATGTACTGGAAGGAAACTAAGGCAAGCATTGATGACAATCATATGAATGAAAATGCATTGAAGCTAAACATGGGTGACAGAGGTAACTGAAAATGCTCGATGGCGACAAGGAATTTGTTCGACCAGTTCGTCCTTCTGCACAAGGACTACGTCTGGTTGGAGGGGTTGTGACTTAACACGAAAGATAAACTCTCTTCACCCTATTCACCTCGACAATCGATTCATCAACCGATGCCGATCACTCGTGGTAGACACTTGAAGGTGATCTCCAAACCTTTATAGGCTTCTTCTTCGAGAACCACAATCACTCTTGGTCTCTGAAGAAATGGACACCTAACCGTCTAGAGAGTTTGCAACTCTCAAGTGTAATTGGCGGAGCATACAAAACTTAGATTCCAGTGACGCTGAACCACTATCTAATTCTTTGGCACTGTTTTTTTTTCTCGGTGGATTTTAAATTCAAATCGCTCGGACAGTGGGTTGCTCAATAATCTTCTCAGAAATCAAACGGAGCAACCGCCGGACAAAGCTAGCACGGGGTAGCTATTTATAGCCGCAGCCTTCCCAGATGGGAAATGACCATTTTGGGCATAAGTTCCAAGCAATGGCCAGCTGACACGTTCACAACGGTCGGATTTTGGAGCAACAGTAACATTACTTGAGGAACAAGTAATCTTAACTCCTCGGTCCGAGGCAAATCTCTCGCAGCAAAGAAGATCACAGTCTCTTGCTGGCAAGTATTTACTCAGAGCAGAAAGAGATTTCTCTCACAGGTTTCATAGGATTTGGGCTTAGCATCAGAGAATCAAAGCTTCAAACGTTACACCCCTTTTAATAGTATGGTGGTCCTACGACTCAATGAAAGAAGAAGAATGCCGATGCAACAAACTGTTGTTCTTTTGCCCAGACTATGCATAGGCACAAGGACAAGATTATGAGAAGCAAGATAATATCAAGGCACGAAGGATCAGTTCTTTGAAGGACTAACGTGCAGGTCTAGAGGATCAAGACTAGCAAGAGAAGCAAGATATCGCTAAGGGAAAAACATCCCTTACGGGCAAGCAAGACTGGCAAGGATGGGGTTACCCCCGGAAGCAAGATTTCGGATAATCCCGGCAAGCCTACCAGGGCTTACGGGGGTGAACCACTCCACCGCACCACCTCACCACGACGCACGTCGTCGATCAGTGTGGTGTCAAGCTCCAAGGTGACTAAGTGGCTACTATTCGCCACATGGCAGCCAGTTCCTGTAGAAAATGCCTCCAAGAGACACCCATCCTAAGACATGTGAAGCAAGCAGGCATGAAGTTGGCAAAGCAGCCTAGCAGGGCCTGCCAGGCAAGCTATAATGTGACATTGAGCGGCGAATTTAATGCACCCTGTTAGCCTGTAGAGTTAGGTATGATAGCACTGTTTGCTATCTAATTAGTGCGTAATAACTGATTTGCCATTGTGGTTGACCCCTTGATCTATAAAAGGAGGCTCAAGGCAACCGTAGAAAGGGTTGGCTAATCCAGACCCTCACACACTCATACGCGCGTAGCCGCTTTTTCCTCGAGGCAACCCTTTCAGGCAAGTGTGTTGCACTCACTACCACTTTTTCCACCATCAATCCACCAAAGCAGGAGTAGGGTTTTATGCCTCACAGTGGCCCGAACCTTGGTAAAACTACCCGTGTGATCTCTGTCATGCTGTTCCACGCCCCTCCACAATTTTTGCAACATGCCATCCCCCACCGAACTAGAAAGGGGCTCTAAGTACCATAGGTGGTCGTTGTTTCCTGCGACATCTTTGGTGCGCCAGGTAGGGTGATCACTTGCGTGAATCCAAAGGCGTGAGCAACACGTCATCTTCATCACTATTTTCATCATCAACGACTCCATCAACTATGGCGCCCGAGAAGAAGTCTGGCACGACAGCTCACCCATCGGCCTCGAAAGCCCCGCGCCCGCGGCCACCAACCCCGCGGGAACGCGGGGGCACACGAGGAGGTGGGTGTTGCGGGGGACGTGGTCAACACAAGCGACGTTGTCACCACCTCCACCGCAGCTGAAGCGGGAGCAAGAGGCACTGGGGAAGAGCAGCATCAGCAACTTCCTGGCAGTCATGCCTTGCGAGTTACGAACAAAGGGGTGATTCCATCTGTACCTCTTCTCCTCGCCGAAGGGCACAGTCGCAGTGGTGATGCCCGGTCTGGGGCAAATCGCCACTCTCTGGCCGCCCCCACCACGGGCGCGACCGTAGGGCGGGTGCCCCCTCCCTCCCACCCGGAGCGGGCCGACCCAGCCACTGTGCCCAATGGAGCCGCTGACCCTCAAGCGCCTCTGCTACCTCTTGAGCTTGCATTGGTGTTTCCCTTGAAGAGGAAAGGGTGATGCAGCAAAGTAGTGTAAGTATTTCCCTTAGTTTTGAGAACCAAGATATCAATCCAGTAGGAGACAACGTGACAAGCCACCGAATAACTGCACAAACAAACACAAACTTGCAACCAACGCGACAAAGGCGTTGTCAATCCCTTCACTGTTATTCGCAAAGTGAGATCTGATAGAGATGGATAAATGGTGAAGTAATATTTTTGGTTTATGGCACGAAAAGTAAAGATTGTAAAAGAAAGTAAATAGGAAACTAGAATTGTAGATCGGAAACTTATATGATGGAAAATAGACCTAGAGGCCATAGGTTTCACTAGAGGCTTCTCTCAAGAAAGGAATTATTACGGCGGGTGAACAAATTATTGCCGAGCAATTGATAGAAAAGCGCAAAGTTATTACGATATCTAAGGCAATGATCATGAATATAGGCATCACGTCCGTGTCAAGTAGACTGAAACGATTCTGTATCTACTACTATTACTCCACACATCGACCGACTACTGCCTGCGTCTAGAGTATTAAGTTCATAAGAACATAGTAATGCATTAAATAAGATGACATGATGTAGCGGGATTAACTCAGGTAATATGATGAAAACCCCATCTTGTTATTCTCGATGGCAACAATACAATATGTGTCGGTTCCCCTTCTATCACTAGGATCGAGCATCGCACGATTGAACCCAAAGCTAAGCACTTCTCCCATTGCAAGAAAAATCAATCTAGTTGGCCAAACAAAATCGATAGTCTGAAGAAACTTGCAAAGATATCAAATCATCGTAAAATAATTCGGAGGAGATTCAAATAATATTCATAGATAAGCCGATCATAAATCCACAATTCATCAGATCTCGGCAAACACACCACAAAAGAGTATTACTTCGAATAGATCTCCAAGAACATCAAGGAGAACATGGTGTTGACAATCAAAGAGAGAGAGAAAGCCAACTAGGTACTAGCTATGCACCCGTAGGTCTATGGTAAACTACTCACACTTCATCGGAGAGGCAATGGTGTTGATGTAGAAGCCCTCCGTGATCGAATCCCCCTCTGGCAGGATGCCGGAAAAGGCCCCAAGATGGGATCTCATGGGTACAGAAGGTTGAGGCAGTGGAAAAGTGGTTTCTTGGCTCCCCTAGAAGTTTTCAGGGTATAAGAGTATATATAGGAGGAAGATCTAGGTCAGGAGGCCACCGAGTGCCCACAAGGTTGGGGGCGCGCCCTCCACCCTTGTGGCCACCTCGTGGGTCTTCTGACTAGAACTCCAAGTCTCTTGGGTGTCTTCTGGTCCAAGAAAGATCATCGCAAAAGTTTTATTTCGTTTGGACTCCGTTTAGTATTCCTTTTCTACGAAACTCTAAAACAAGGAAAAGAACAGAAACTGACACTGGGCTCTAGGTTAATAGGTTAGTCCCCAAAATCATATAAAATAGCATATTAATGCATATAAAACATCCAAATAGATAATATAATAGCATGTAACAATCAAAAATTATAGATACGTTAGAGACGTATCAAGCATCCCCAAGCTTAATTCCTGCTCATCCTCGAGTAGGTAAATGATAAAACAAAATTTTTGATGTGGAATGCTACCTAACATATTTATCCATGTAGTTCTCTTTATTGTGGCATGAATGTTCAGATCCGCAAGATTCAAAACAAAAGCTTAATATTGACATAAAACAATAATACTTCAAGCATACTAACAAAATAATTATGTCTTCTCAGAATAACATGGCCAAAGAAAGCTTATCCCTACAAAATCATATAGTCTGGCTATGCTCCATCTTCATCACACAAAATATTTAAATCATGCACAACCCCGATGACAAGCCAAGCAATTGTTTCATACTTTTGAAGTTCTCAAACTTTTTCAACTTTCACGGAATACATGAGTGTGAGCCATGGATATAGCACTATAGGTGGAATAGATGATGGTTGTGGAGTAGACAAAAAGAAGGAGATAGTCTCACATCAACTAGGCATATCAACGGGCTATGGAGATGCCCATTAATAGATATCAATGTGAGTGAGTAGGGATTGCCATGCAACGGATGCACTAGAGCAATAAGTTTATGAAAGCTCGAAAAGAAAACTAGGTGGGTCTGCATCCAACTCGCTTGCTCACCAAGACCTAGGGCATTTTCAGGAAGCCCATCATTGGAGTATACAAGCCAAGTTCTATAATGAATATTCCCACTAGTATATGAAAGTGATATCATAGGAGACTCTCTATTATGAAGATCATGGTGCTAGTTTGAAGTACAAGTGTGGTAAAAGGATAGTAACATTGCCCCTTCTCTCTTTTCTCTCTTTTTTTATTTGGTCCTTCTCTCATTTTTTTTGGCCTCTTTTTTTTCGTCCGAAGTCTCATCCCGACTTGTGTGGGAATCATAGTCTCCATCATCCTTTACTCACATAGGACAATGCTCTAATAATGAAGATCATCACACTTTTATTTACTTACAACTCAAAGATTACAACTCGATACTTAGAACAAAATATGACTCTATGTGAATGCCACCGGCGGTATACCGGGATGTGCAATGAATCAAGAGCGACATGTATAAAAGATTATGAACGGTGGCTTTGTGATAGAGGCGAGGGTCCGGATCTTTCGATGAGATGATAACTATCGATTTGGTGGAGACGACTTTGATGATCCGACTACAAACGTGCACGACGTTGCGCCTTAGCAATCGCTAAACCAACTCCGGGAGGTTATTGACCACGCTGGAGCACGATCAACCTGACCACGAAGGTCTATTCCTACAAGCAATCGAAGAACAAGCAAGAATATGATTAAGCAATCTGAATATTGCAAGTATGGATAAAGTATTGATAAAAGTGGGGTTTCATAAGCGGTCTTGGTCTGGTCGTTGGACACAAACGAAGTACACGAAGTTGCAGCGATGGCTAACTTTTAACTAAATAAAACCCCAGTCTAAACGATGCCTTAAGGGCTATATTTATAGGGAAAAGAGAGGGGATTTTGTCCACCCTTGGCAAGGTGGGACTAAAACACCTCCTAAGTCGTTTTCCCTACAATATGGACTCTAAAAATAGATTACATGGGCCTGGCCCAAAATAAGGTGGCGCAACACCAATAATAAGCTATGGACGAAATTTATGAAAGGCCATCTTGTATATTTCGTCCACCATCTTGTATGTCATCATGGTGGCTTCAAAGTCCGGAAATCTCCACTTGAACCTCCGTTCTTGTTCTGTTCGCATGCACCTTCATCTCCGTGCTTGACCATGCTCCAATGTCCAACCTTCTTGTCCATGCTAGACACTTCAATTGCAAGCAGCACAAATGTATCTAAGTTAGACACTTATGTATTTCGAAATTACATGGGCCTGGCCCAATAATAAGGTGACGCAGCACCTAAAATAGCCTCGGGACGAAATTTTATGAAGTGGCATCTTGTATATTTCGTCCAAGCCTTCATGCACCCATTATGGTGGCTTCAAAGTCCTGAAATCATCACTTGTAACTCCGTTCTTGTTCCCCTTGCGCATGCCATCATCTCCATGCTTGTTCTTGCTCCAATGTTCATCCTTCTCCAAGCTAGGCCCTTCATTTGTAAGCAAAACAAATGTATCTAAGTTAGGCAGCATCATATTCTCATGAACATTAGAAACATTACCAAGAAACGAAAGTACCTGATAATTTAATTGGCGTAGCCGCAACCTTAACGTTTTTACGTTCATCAAAATTATGGGAAGCAAATATATTATTTATGTCGAATTCCCATTCAATATATAAAGCAGGTCTAAAACGGCCATTAATTGATGGTATAGGAACAGTAACCTGATCATGCGCATTTGGATGTTTATGCACCTCTCGTGATCGTTGTGGAATTTGCAAAGGTGGTGGCACGTCTCCCGCGATTGACAAAGCCCATGTATTGACCCTAGATCCTGTCATGATTAGTAGAAACAAGAAACAAAATCCAAAAATAATGTTCCTATAACTACTAGGATGTGGTGGTAAAACGCTCACAGTAAAGCAAATATCAATGTCTTACAAGTTCTTACCATGCAGCAGGCGGTGATCGGCAACCAGCGGTGTCAAGTAACTCCAAAAGTTGGGTAAAGCAATTGCCAGGTGAACGTATGTATACACGGTGTAGAAATATGTGGAGCTGGGTTGGCTTTATATGTGTGGGAAAAATGCTACAACCACAATAGTTAATGTAAGCTGAAAATTCGCTCAAAAGTGGTCGAGTGCTGGCCCTAGGCTAGAACATACTAGAGACACGAGCCTAAGACACCAGTGAAATCACGTGGCAACGCGATGCACAAAAGAAACTCTTGTGAATATGGTATAAAATGAAGCGATGGAGTGAGAGAGGTGTCAACAATATTTTCCTCAATGTTTTTTTATCCGAAACAACGCACGTGAAAACCTTCTTGTAACAGCCCCAATCCCTCCGTGCAATCTTTTTTTTCAATTGTCAACCAAGCAACGTGGCAAAAACTAAGGTGGACTCTCTCTCTATTTTTTTTAATAAGTCCAACAGCATGACGCTTGAATCCAAACAATTTGCACCTCCCTCTTTTTCACCTTTACCCAAATCACGTTGGATGCTAGTGGTTGGACGTCCCAGATATGTGGATCACCACTTGCCCTTTTTTTTAATCTTTCCTTATGCTCTCTCTCCAAAACAACCAACAGATCAGCTCTTTCCAAACAAAAGACACGATCAGCACTTCCTCCCTTTTTTTTCTAACTCTCTTCCTTCATTTCTTCAATTTCTTGTCTCCCGGTTTACCACAAAAAAGGACCGAGTCCAAAACAAAAACGAATCAGAACTTTTTTTGTTTCAAGGAAACGTCCAACCAACCGAAAGTTGTGCTTTTTTTCAACCTGCCGTACGAACTGACGTGCCAAACTTGTGCGTGAGATGTCCCTCCGAATATTTTGTACGTACCTTCTCTCTCCTGCTTTTTTTTACGTGATGAGCCAAATCTCCAGCCTGTATGGTAGGATCCAAACGATTTGCACTTTCCTTACCAAGCGAACGTGATTACGTGCTCTTTTATTTCTTGCCAAATTCAAAAACGTGACAAATATCTCAAAGGATAGCCACGAATCTAGCTTTCCAAATCAGCAACATCCTAGTGCTGATTTAAAGGGAAACTAGTACGGATCTGTACCCCATTTTTTTGGACGCTCAAACTTTCCTTATTGGTTTTTCTCAAAGATCCAAACGAAATATTGGTCCTTCCTTTTTTTTATGCGGCTGATCCAAGTTGCCTTTCAAGGAGGATTTGGTCTGATCTATTTTCCCGAGAGTTGATTCGAAATAAAATAATATCCAAACTTTCCAACAAACTCTTTCTCTTTCCGTTCTGAATAGATCTGCACGTCCTCCTTTTTTTTGCTCTATTTTTTTTGTTGCGATCTCCAAGGATCAGGTGACGTGATGGTTAGTACTTTTCTTGAGAGCACAACTTTCCAAACGGCCTTGTACTCCCTTTGGACCTTCCTCACGTGACACAACTCCCTTTTTTTCCAAGATCCAAGCTCCAACGCAAGTGCCCTTTCCTTCTTTTTTTTTGCCTCGTGGATCAAACAAATCTGGACTGCTTTTATCTCTTGGTCTCGTTCTCCAAAAGCACCTACGGGAGCAAACTTGCCTAAAAAGATCCCTTTTTTGCTTGAAACTTTTCTCAATTGTTTCTCTCCTCGAGATGAATGATGCTCTAAGACGGCGATGAACGCCAGCAGCGGATGAATGGTGGTGATAGCAACAACGATGGTGAAGAAAATTAGTGGCAAAGAAACATCACAATGAAGTGGATGATGGTGTGAGCAGACGCGACATGAAAAAAAATGTGACTAGAACTCGAAACTCTAAAAGACTAGACACTAAAACCAGCGACTCGACACACGATGTAACTGAAAGTTCAACAAAACAGAACCTAAGTGGCAATGGCGCAAAGGCTCAGACAGTTTGGGATATGATGAACTAATCTAACTTTTTTGTGGCTTTTTCTTGGACTATAGGTATGAAGAACTTATGCAATCTAACTATGAAAACTAGAAAATCTTACCGAGTAACCTGAAAACTGATACCACTTGATAGAGGCGAGGGTCCCGATCTTTCGATGAGATGATAACTATCGATTTGGTGGAGACGACTTTGACGATCCGACTACAAACGTGCATGACGTTGCGCCTTAGCAATCGCTAAACCAACTCTGGGAGGTTATTGACCACGCTGGAGCACGATCAACCTGACCACGAAGGTCTATTCCTGCAAGCAATCGAAGAACAAGCAAGAATATGATTAAGCAATCTGAATATTGCGAGTATGGATGAAGTATTGATAAAAGTGGGGTTTCATAAGCGGTCTTGGTCTGGTCGTTGGACACAAACGAAGTACACGAAGTTGCAGCGATGGCTAACTTTTAACTAAATAAAACCCCAGTCTAAACGATGCCTTAAGGGCTATATTTATAGGGAAAAGAGAGGGGATTTTGTTCACCCTTGGCAAGGTGGGACTAAAACACCTCCTAAGTCGTTTTCCCTACAATATGGACTCTAAAAATAGATTACATGGGCCTGGCCCAAAATAAGGTGGCGCAACACCAATAATAAGCTATGGACGAAATTTATGAAAGGCCATCTTGTATATTTCGTCCACCATCTTGTATGTCATCGTGGTGGCTTCGAAGTCCGGAAATCTCCACTTGAACCTCCGTTCTTGTTCTGTTCGCATGCACCTTCATCTCCGTGCTTCACCATGCTCCAATGTCCAACCTTCTTGTCCATGCTAGACACTTCAATTGCAAGCAGCACAAATGTATCTAAGTTAGGCAGCATCATATTCTCATGAACATTAGAAACATTACCAAGAAATGAAAGTACCTGATAATTTAATTGGCGTATCTGAGCTCTAGCAACTGTTCCAAGAGGTAAAACAATAGGGGATATGGGTGTAACTGTGGTAGCCATGTCCTCATCACTTTGCCACAAATATGATGTCAACTACATGATCATGCAAAGCAATATGACAATGATGGAGCGTCTCATCATAAATGGAATGGTGGGAAGTTGCATGGCAATATATCTTGGAATGGCTATGGAAATGCCATAATAGGTAGGTATGGTGGCTGTTTTGAGGAAGGTATATGGTGGGTTTACGGTACCGGCGGAAGTTGCGCGGTACTGGAGAGGCCAGCAATGGCGGAAAGGTGAGAGTGCGTATAATCCATGGACTCAACATTAGTCATAAAGAACTCAAATAATTATTGCAAAAATCTATTAGTCATCGAAACTAAGTACTACGCGCATGCTCCTAGGGGGATAGATTGGTAGGTAAAGACCATTGCTCGTCCCCGACCGCCACTCATAAGGAAGACAATCATTAAATAAGCTTCGACTTCATCACATAACAGTTCACCATACGTGCATGCTACGGGACTCACAAACCTTAACACAAATATTTCTCAAATTCACAAGTACTTACTAGCATGACGCTAATATCACCATCCTCATATCTCAAAACAATCATAAGGAATCAAACTTCTCATAGTATTCAATGCACTTTATATGAAAGTTTTTATTATATCCCTCTTGGATGCCTATCATATTAGGACTAATTTTATAACCAAAGCAAATTACCATGATGTTCTAAAGACTCTCAAAATAATATAAGTGAAGTACAAGAGTTCATCAATTTCTATAAAATAAAACCACCGTCGTGCTCAAAAAAGATATAAGTAAAACAATAGAGCAAAATAGCCTTGCTCAAAAGATATAAGTGAGGCACATAGAGTATTCTAATAAATCATGATTCATGCGTGTCTCTCCCAAAAGGTGTTTACAGCAAGGATGACTATGGAAAAATAAAAAGCAAAGACTCAAATCATACAAGATGCTTGAAGAAAAACACATATCATGTGGTGAATAAAAATATAGCCTCAAGTAAAGTTACCGATAGACGAAGACAAAAGAGGGGATGCCTTCCTAGGGCATCCCCAAGCTTAGGCTTTTTCACATCCTTGAATATTACCTTGGGGTGCCTTGGGCATCCCCAAGCATAGGATCTTCCACTTCTTATTCCATAGTCCATCAAATCCTTACCCAAAACTTGAAAACTTCACAACACAAAACTCCAACAGAAAATCTCGCAAGCTCCGTTAGTATAAGAAAATAAAATCACCACTTTTGGTACTGTTGTGAACTCACTCTTTATTTATATTTGTGTAATATCTACTTATTCCAACTTTTCCATGGTTCATACCGCCCGATACTAGCCATAGACGCATCAAAATAATCTAACAACACGCGAAAAACAGAATCTGTCAAAAACAGAACAGTCTATAGCAATCTGGATATTTTGAATACTTCCGTAACACCAAAAATCATGAGAAATTAGGAAATCCTAGAAAATTTGCTCATAAATCCTCTGCAAATAGAATCAGTATTTTAGCACTCTCCTGTAAAAATCAAAACTAATCTCCTGGCGCCAAAGTTTCTGTTTTCAGCAGGATCAAATCAACTATCACCGTAAGCTATTCCAAAGGTTTTACTTGGCACACACATTAAATAAAACACAAAACCACATCTAACCAGAGGCTAGAAGGAATAATTATTGCAAAACAGGACCTAAAAAGCAAGAACAAAAATAAAATTGGCTTTCCTCCCAACAAGCACCATTGTTTAACGCCCCTAGCTAGGCATAAAAACACGAATGGATCTAAGTATAATCGTAATAATGCTAAGGCAAATCTTGAAAACTCATCTCATACTCCATTCGTTCAGCAGCAAGTTTTCTTTGAGGCAAGCAAAAGTAATCAAAAGGGCTAAATTTAATGGGATAAGAATCCCCAAGATCGATCTCGAGAGGAACTGATTCCTCCTTCGGCCCCTCATATTGTATGATCAACTCATCATTATAAGCATTCTTTTGGAAAAAAGTCATGAGCTTGTGTCGAAGAGAGAAACCCAATCTGTTGCTTTGAATAGCAAAATCATCATTAAGCTCAGAAATCTTATTGACTAAAGCATCGGTAGGAACCCTCTTTCTTAAATTTTCATTATAAGCAACACGATCTACAGACCGTAAATGCATTATATCCTCTTGATTAAAGAGGACTCCCTCTATGGGGGACGACCACCGTCTACTTTATAATGAGCGAAAATTTCACTAGCTTCTTTCATAATAAATCTAAACTCATGATCTAGGAATATAGTGGCGGCGCACTTAATAGAAGAATGCTCAGTATTAGAAAACTCTAGAAAAATCCTGTGTATCGATCGATGCATTTGAATAAATTGTCTTTCAAGTTCAACAATAAGAAATGATATAGCATCCGCAAGGCTACTAGCTTTATGGAGGATAGATCCACACATAGTGGGAAGTGCACCGGCACAAGTAAAAAAATCTTGAATAACCCCTTTTCCAATAATATTTCCGCTACCTGTGCAGAATTTTTTAGCATGTAAGATAGTAGTTTCTTCATGAGGTTCAGAATTAACAAAAGTATCAAAGTTTCCCCCATCCTTACAACTATCCTTTTTAGTGATAACCTTCCTAGTTTCAGACATGGTGGAGAAAAACGAGCAAACGAAGAAGACGAATGAAGGAGGGGCGAAGAAAAGGTGAATCTTTTCAAAAATCGTTTTAGAAGTGGGGGAGAGGAAAATGAGAGGTGAATGGAAAATAATGTAATGCGAGGGATGAGAGTTTATGATGGGTACTTGGTATGACTTGGCTTGGCATAGGTCTCCCTGGCAACGGCGCCAGAAATACTTCTTGCTACCTCTTGAGCTTGCATTGGTTTTCCCTTGAAGATGAAAGGGTGATGCAGCAAAGTAGCGTAAGTATTTCCCTCAGTTTTGAGAACCAAGGTATCAATCCAGTAGGAGACAATGCGACAAGCCACCGAATACCTGCACAAACAAACACCAACTTGCAACCAACACGACAAAGGTGTTTTCAATCCCTTCATAGTTATTCGCAAAGTGAGATCTGATAAAGATGGATAAACGCTAAAGTAATATTTTTGGTATTTTTGGTTTATGGAACGAAAAGTAAAGATTGTAAAAGAAAGTAAATAGGAAACTATAATTGTAGATCAGAAACTTATATGATGGAAAATAGACCCAGGGGCCCTAGGTTTCACTAGGGGCTTCTCTCAAGAAAGGAATTATTATGATGGGTGAACAAATTACTGCCAAGCAATTGACAAAAAAGTGCAAATTTATGACAATATCTAAGGCAATGATCATGAATATAGGCATCACGTCCATGTCAAGTAGACCCAAATGAGTCTGCATCTACTACTATTGCTCCACACATCGACCGACTCCTGCCGAAAACTAGAGTATTAAGTTCATAAGAAGAGAGTAACGCACTAAGTAAGATGACATGATGTAGCGGGATTGACTCAAGCAATATGATGAAAACCCCATCTTGTTATCCTTGATGGCAACAATACAATATGTGTCGGTTCCCCTTCTGTCAGTAGGATCGAGCACCGCAAGATTGAACCCAAAGCTCAGCACTTCTCCCATTGCATCAAAAACCAATCTACTTGGCCAAACCAAATCGATAGTTCGAAGAGACTTGCAAAGATATCAAATCATGCATAAAAGAATTCACAGGAGATTCAAATATTATTCATAGATAAGTTGATCATAAATCCAGAATTCATCGGATCTCGGCAAACACACCGCAAAAGAGTATTACATCGAATAGATCTCCAAGAACATCGAGGAGAACATGGTATTGAGAATCAAAGAGAGAGAAATGGCCATCTAGCTACTAGCTATGGACCCGTAGGTCTGTGGTAAACTACTCACACTTCATCTGAGAGGCAATGGAGTTGATGTAGAAGCCCTTCGTGATCGAGTCCCCCTTCGGCGGGATGCCCGAAAAGGCCCCTAGATGGGATCTCATGGGTACAGAAGGTTGCGGCGGTGGAAAAGTGGTTTCGTGGCTCCCCTGGAAGTTTTTAGGGTGTAAGAGTATATATAGGAGGAAGATCTAGGCCGGGAGGCCACCAAGGGGCCCACAAGGTTGGGGGCGTGCCCCACCCCCCTGGGCGCACCCTCCACCCTTGTGGCCGCCTCGTGGCTCTTCCGACTTGCACTCCAAGTCTCCTGGGTGTCTTCTGGTCCAAGAAAGATCATCGCGACAGTTTTATTCGGTTTGGACTCCGTTTGGTATTCCTTTTCTGTGAAACACTAAAACAAGGAAAATACAGAAACTTGCACTCGGCTCTAGATTAATAGGTTAGTCCCAAAAATCATATAAAGTAGCATATTAATGCATATAAAACATCCAAACAGATAATATAATAGCATGGTACAACCAAAAATTATAGATACGTTGGAGACGTATCAGCCTCCATCGCATCGCCATGTCATCCAGACGGCTGGTTCACAACCACGCAGGCGCGACGCCATCGCTGCTGGCACAGTTAGAAGCCCAGAAATGGTGCGGTCTACATCGTCATCACCAATGCCAAGCACCGCTACGGAGGCCATGGCGCAGACCCAGCTGCTGTTGAGGTTCCCGCTGGCAGCTGGTCATATGGATGAGTGGAGAGCCACCATTCAGAGTCTGATTGGCTTCACCGCGGCTGGGGGCTCGCAGCAAGCTGGCCCGCCATGGCCTCCCCAGATGACGACGATGGCGGCTCGTGCTACTGGCCGTGCGGATGGGGTGACCCTCACGGTGCAGTCCCCGCCGCGACAGACAGCACGGGATCCATGAAATCAAGAAACTGACGACGTCTCGATGGCTTCTTCCGACCCTCGAGCATGTCAAGGCCAACGGCGAGCCTCGGAACAAAGGTGGAGGGAAGGTGCGCGCGTCGTCGTCGAGCAACACCACTACGACCACTGCCAGAATAATGCGTGCGATGGCCCTGACGTCGATGAGCCCACACTCGAGGATGGCGGGTGTCTACCTTTCGAGGTTGCCTGGCCTGCCTTCACTCAGGAGCTGCAGCAAGTCCGTTGGCCGTCCTCTCGCACGTTCAAGCCAGAGATACCCAAGAAGTATGATGGGAGGCTGAACCCGTTACAGTTCTTGAGCATCTACACTATCGCTGTTCAAGCTGCCGGGGGAAGAGACGAGAAGGTGTTCACCAACTACTTCCCTTTGGCACTTAAGTCCAATGTGAGGTCTTGGTTGATGCACTTACCGGACAACTCCATTTCGACATGGGCTGACCTATGCCATGAGTTCATTGGCGCCTTCACGGGCGGCCATCAAGAACTGGGACAACCCAGTGACTTGCAGCTTCTCCAACAGGAAGAAGGAGAGACTATACGAAAGTATTTGCAGAGATTCAGCAGGGTCCACAGAAATATCACAGATATCCACCCGGTGTCTATGATAGCTGCTTTCCAATCCAATGAGCACAACCGCATGGTACGTTCCAAGATGAATGTTCGGTTGCCCAAGACTGTGAAGGATCTTTACACCTTGGTGGATAAAATGCGCTCGGGTGGAGGAGGGAAGGAAACTCCCTGGAGAGGAATATTGCGTTGACATCGGCTCAGAGGGTGGCGACGAGACCACCAGTCAGAAGAAGAATAACAAGATGCGCAACAAGAGGCACAAGGATAAGGCAGTGATGACAATTGAAGGATCGGGCACACCTAGTACCGGCAATAAGGCTAAGGCCGAAGTCCCCGGCAAGGAGGTTGCCGTGCACTGACTGTGTAGCGACCAGATCTCAAACAGTCTGATCTCTGTGCTCTGGTGTCATCCCTGGATCAGTAATGCTGACACCACACAGTACTTGGAGGATTTATAACAGAGTAGCAATCACACACTTATTACATCGAGTGTCTCATAGAGAACTTAATACAATAAATATGGCTTAAGGCCATCTAATAACGATAACAACGGAAGGCTTGGAAGATAAGTGAGTCCATCAACTCCAACGGCATCACTGAGTATAGAACCACGACCTAAAAACTCCTTGATAGAGGCAAAGGTGTCCCGTCTTTCGATGAGATGGTGGATTTCGCTTTGGTGGAAGTCGACTTTGACGATCCGACTACGAACGTGCGAGGACGTCGCGCCTTAGCAATCGCTAAACCAACTCCGAGAGGTTATTGACCACGCCGGAGCACGATCAACCTGACCACGAGGGTCTGTTTCCTGCGAGCAAACGAAGAACAAGCAAGAAACTAAGATTGCAATCTGGATATTGCGAATATAAGATGAAAGCTTTATTGATCAAGGTGGGGTTCTGTGACGCCTTTGTCTGGTCGTTGAACACAAACGAAGTACGCGAAGTTGCAGCTATGGCGAACTTTTAATCTAAACAAAACCCAAGGTCTAAACGATGCCCTAAGGGCTGTATATATGGAGGAAGAGGGGGTGGATTTCGTGGCCCTTGGTGGAGGGGTCCGAAATCAACCCTATCTCTTGTTTCCCCACATATACGGACTCTAAAAATAGCCTATACTTATGTATTTCGAAATTACATGGGCCTGGCCCAATAATAAGGTGACGCAGCACCTAAAATAGCCTCGGGACGAAATTTATGAAGTGGCATCTTGTATATTTCGTCCAAGGCTTCATGCACACATTATGGTGGCTTCAAAGTCCTGAAATCATCACTTGTAACTCCGTTCTTGTTCCCCTTGCGCATGCCATCATCTCCATGCTTGTTCTTGCTCCAATGTTCATCCTTCTCCAAGCTAGGCCCTTCATTTGTAAGCAAAACAAATGTATCCAATTTAGGCAGCATCATATTCTCATGAACATTAGAATCATTACCAAGAAACGAAAGTACCTGATAATTTAGTTGGCGTGCACGAGCTCTAGTAATTGGTCCAGTATGTATAGCAGCAGGGGCTGTGGGTGTAACAATTGTATTGATGTCCTCATCATCCTCCCCTTCTTGAAAAGAAGTCGTCCTCGACGGAAGTTCATCTTCCTCACCCAAATAAGGTTTCAAATCTGCAATGTTAAAAGTGGGACTAACCCCAAAATCTGCAGGCAGCTCAAGTTTATATGCATTATCATTTATTTTCTCTAACACCTTAAAGGGACCATCAGCACGTGGCATTAACTTTGATTTGCGCAAATCAGGAAATCTATCCTTACGCAAATGTAACCAAACAAGATCTCCAGGTGCAAACACAACATGTTTTCTACCCTTATCTCCAGCAAGTTTATATTTAGCATTGATGCGCTCAATGTTTTCCTTAGTTAACTCATGCATTTTTAAAATCAATTCAGCACGTTGTTTAGCATCAAAATTAACCTTCTCCGAAGATGGAAGAGGCAACAAATCAATAGGTGCACGAGGTAGGAAACCATACACAACTTCAAAAGGGCACATCTTAGTAGTAGAATGCAATGAACGATTATAAGCAAATTCAATATGAGGCAAGCATTCCTCCCACATTTTCTTATTATTCTTCAAAACAGCCCTAAGCATAGTAGACAACGTTCTATTGACTACTTCAGTTTGTCCATCAGTTTGGGGGTGACAAGTAGTACTAAAAAGCAGTTTAGTCCCCAACTTAGCCCATAAACATCTCCAAAAGTGGCTAAGAAATTTAGTATCACGATCTGAAACAATAGTATTTGGCACACCATGCAAGCGAATAATTTCACGAAAGAACAAATCAGCAACATTAACAGCATCATTGCTTTTATGACATGGTATAAAGTGTGCCATTTTCGAGAATCTATCCACGACAACAAATATGCTATCCCTCCCCTTCTTTACAATTCTGCATTACATCTTTAAAAGCAGCATCATGCACATATTGATCTTTGATGGTCTCCAAACCAAATATTTTGAAGTCAAGTTGTGAAAGCATAGTATAGCGACGAGACAATGCATCAGCAATAACATTTTCTTTTCCCTTCTTGTGTTTAATGACATAAGGGAAAGTCTCAATGAATTCAACCCATTTAGCATGTCTACGATTCAGTTTAGCTTGACTTTTAATATGTTTCAAAGATTCATGATCAGAATGTATAACAAATTCTTTGGGCCATAAATAATGTTGCCATGTTTCTAAAGTCCGAACAAGAGCATATAATTCTTTATCATAAGTAGAATAATTCAGACTAGGCCCACTCAATTTTTCAGAAAAGTATGCAACAGGTTTGCCATCTTGTAATAACACACCTCCTAATCCAATTTCACTAGCATCACATTCAAGCTCAAAAGTCTTATTAAAATCAGGAAGTTGGAGTAAAGGAGCATGTGTCAACTTATCTTTCAATACCGTGAAGGCTTCTTCCTGTGCGGTACCCCAAAGAAAAGGCACATCTTTCTTTGTAAGCTCATTGAGAGGTGCAGCAATGGTGCTGAAATCTCTCACAAAACGCCTATAGAATCCAGCGAGGCCAAGAAAACTCCTCACTTGTGTGACCGTTTTGGGCTGCGACCAACTCTCAATAGCTTCAATCTTGGCTTTATCAACTTCAATTCCCTGTGGAGTAACAACATAGCCAAGAAAAGATACTCGGTCGGTGCAAAAGGTGCACTTCCCAAGGTTACCAAACAAACGTGCATCACGTAGAGCAATAAAAACAGCACGTAAATGTTCCAAATGTTCTTCCAAAGATCTGCTATAAATCAGTATATCATCAAAATAGACTACCACAAATCATCCAATGAAAGCACGTAAAACTTCGTTCATTAGTCTCATGAAAGTACTAGGCGCATTAGTTAACCCAAAAGGCATGACTAACCACTCATATAATCCAAACTTAGTTTTAAATGCTGTTTTCCATTCATCTCCCAATTTCATACGAATTTGATGGTATCCACTACGCAAATCAACTTTGGAGAATATTGTAGAGCCACTCAATTCATCAAGCATATCATCTAGCCTAGGAATAGGATGACGATAAAGAATAGTAATATTATTAATGCCTCTACAATCAACACACATACGTGATGTACCATCCTTTTTCGGCACTAGAATAATAGGAACAGAACAAGGACTAAGGGATTCGCGTATATAACCTTTGTCGAGAAGCTCTTGTACTTGACGCATAATCTCCTTCGTCTCCTCTGGATTGGTACGGTATGGTGCACGGTTTGGCAGTGAAGCACCGGGAATTAAGTCAATCTGATGCTCAATCCCTCGAATAGGCGGTAATCCGGTGGCACGTCTTGTGGAAAAAAGTCAGCGAACTCCTGCAAAATGTTAGTGACAGCAGGAGGCAAAGAGGAAGGCACGTCCTCGAATGAAAATAATGCCTCTTTGCACACAAAAGCATAGCAAACAGATTTGCTGAAATCTAGCTCATCAATATCAGATTTGGTGGCAAATAAACATGCACTTTTCAATTTAATTTCAGAAGCAACACTAGATGGTTTATTATTAGGCTTCATTTGTTGCTCAAATTCTTTTGCCACAATCTGATTTTCACTCTTATTCTTCTCCTGTTGTGCTTTATTAGCTCTATTAATATCATCTTTCAAAATGGAATCAGGAGTCATAGGAAGCAAAGTAATATTTTTATCCTTATGAACAAGAGTATAGTGATTGTTTCTACCATGGTGTACAGAATTTTTATCAAATTGCCATGGTCTACCAAGTAATAAGGAACATGCTTGCATAGGTACCACATCACAATCAACATAATCAGCATATGTAGAGATACTAAAATGCACACGAACAGTACGTGTTACCTTAACCTTGCCGCTGTTGTTGAACCATTGGATGTAGTAAGGATGTGGATGTGGTCTTGTGATGAGAGCAAGCTTCTCCACCATCTCCATGCTAGCCAAGTTGTTGCAGCTCCCTCCGTCTATGATGACGCGCACAGAACGTTCCTTCACAACTCCCTTGGTATGGAACAAATTGTGCCTCTGATTTTGCTCAGCTTGTGTGACCTGCACACTCAAAACACGTTGAGCAACTAAACATTCATACCTGTCAGCGTCTTCAGGAGCCATGTATTGCGTCTCATGATCAGAATCATCTCCACCATGTTCTTCACGTGTAATAAGAGCCAAAGTCTCCTCATCATAGTCACTAGCGGACTCATATCCACCATCCGCGGTAGCAATCATCACACGCGGAGATTTGCATTCTCTCGCATAATGACCTCCTCCCTTACAACGACGACAAATAATATCACTTGTGTGCCCTGTTGATGCCATGGAAGAAGAAGAACGTTGTGCAGGCCCCGCAGGTGCGCTCTTGGCAGATAATGGTGGTTGTGCCTGTTTTCTTGTATCACGGCTGGAGGTGGTACCGGATGGAGGTGCTGGTGCAGTTGAAGTAGAAGATGCATGTGGTGTCCATGATGAAGGTCGGCCTGCAGAAAAGTTAGTTCGCCCCAATGCTTGTCGATCCTGCACTTCACGTTCAGCTTTACAAGCAAGATGGAATAAACGAGTGATATTAGTATACTCCTTATAGTCTAGAATGGTCTGAATCTCTCTATTTAATCCACCCAGAAAACGTGCAAGCATAGCTTCATTCTCCTCAACAATACCACATCTAATCATGCCAGTTTGTAATTCCTGATAATATTCTTCTACAGAATTTTTTCCTTGTCTTAAGCGCTGTAATTTTTGAAGCAATTCACGTTGATAATATGGTGGAACCCAACGCGTACGCATAGCAGTTTTCAAAGCAGCCCAAGTAGTTGGAATAGGATATAATCTACAATGTTCAGACCACCATACACATGCAAAACTAGTGAAAGCACAAACAGCAGCAGCAACTCGTCTCTCCTCGGGATATTGTAAACATGTAAATCGTTGATCAGTTTCTAACTCCCAAGTAAGATATATATCAGGAACATATCTACCCTCAAATGGTGGAATATTCAATTTCAATTTAGGAATATGGACATCATCTCGTACCTGAGGTGGTGGTGCAGGCCTACCATTACGAATATATACCTGAGGTCGACCTGCTGGTGGTGGTACAGGTGGCTGCACGTAGTGTAGATTTTGATCAACCTCATCCTCATAGTCTCCCACATAATCATCCTCCTCCGCATCAGCAGCAGGAGCCACAGAAGTATCAACAGCAGCACCAACAGTTTGGCCAAACGCAAGAGGAACACGGCTTGCTCGGCGGAGGTCTGCTTCGCGACGTGGAGGTAGTCGTTGTTGTTGTTGTTGTTGGAGAGGTGCGTTAGCTGCAGCGGGTGGTGGTGGTGGAAGACGCGCGAGCAATTCATTAAACTTGTTATCGAGCTTTGTTTCGAACGTCTTCTCAAAGCCAGTGATCTTCTCCATGGCCTCTTCAAAATTGTTCAGCACATCTTGCACCTGTTCAGTCATCATTTGCTGAAACTTATCATGAAGCTCCTTGTTCGATAAATTCTCCCAGTCAATCTCGTCGGCTTGTGATCCTGGCATGATTAGCAGCAATAGAAACACACAAGAATATGATCCTACAGACTACGAACAAGTGGTGGTGGTGGGTGTCACAAATCCGTCAAGCAAATCTCAAATTCTTACCAGTTCTTACCCAGCAGCAGGCGGTGATCGGCAACCGTTGTAGTCAAAAACTCTCAAAGCTTGGATAGAGCGATTACCAGGGAGAGTCGAACACACGACGTAGATGTATGTGGAGCTGGGAAGACTTATAGTATGGTAGCAAAAAGGGTCAGCAATAATCAATTCAGAGATGCAAAGTTGAATAAACGCTCAACGACGGTACTGTGCTGGTCCTAGGCTAGACTGTGCTAGAGACGCGAGCCTAGAACACTAACAAAATCACGGCGCGGCACGTAAACAAGGGAAAAGCACACTCTGGAATTTTTTTTTCGCTCTTTTTTTTTGCGCTTTTTTTTTGCGCTGCTTTTTTTTTTTGCGAAAAATCACTATAATGGCGAGTGTCTCAAAACTCTTCTTAGCTCAAACTGACAGGATGGGCACGAAATTTTTTTGACCAATTTTTTTTTTTTGACTGCCCGGACCCAAAAACTGGAAACGGGTCAAAAAAAACTTCCTATAATGGCACCTGTCTCAAAACACTCAGAAACACCTAAAAATAGGATAGCCAGAAATTTTTTCGAAAAATGCGTTTTCGAAAAATTTTGGGCCTAAACGGAGCGTGGCTACCCGACTCTTTTTTTTT